>NC_064640.1:818618696-818921726 GCF_023864345.2 Schistocerca serialis cubense
ACCAATACTCTAACAAAGGATATTACTGTATCCCACTACTCCAGAATAATACTGCAGCATTAAAACATGAACGAGAGAAAAAATGAAAATAAAACTTAAATTGCAAAGGAAATGCGCCATATAAATTAACACAGTGCACGTACAAGCGTCTGTCAACAGCAAAATGTGTTAAAGGCTGTAGGAAGACTATGCAATGCTTCATAACAACGAATTGCCTGCGATGAGTGTGACGACACAACTGTTTAAATTTGATTCATTTAAGTAGTTACGAGTGGGCTCGTGCACACGCGTATGAGTAATACCTTCTCCCGCTTCTGGCTACAGAAATGTGGCTGTTGGCTGTGCAAGCAGCAGTAGCAGCAACCAGCCACATGGGGTACCTGGAAAAAATTTACTGGCCCCCCAAGCTGCCACATTCAAGCGTGCGCAGCAGTCCTGGATCTGGTGGAGGGGGGGGGGGGGGGGGGGGCAAACAGTTGTATCTGAACCGGGCAACAGTTGTGGGGGGAGAGGGCAGATTCATATTCTTGAGGGGGAAAAAACCTTTTACAAAGCACCTAGCATCCAGCGCACGTCGGTCTGTCGATTGTTCATATGAGTTTGAAATGTACCTCTGCTGGTTTTTGGACATTTTTGAACACATTCTAAGTTGATTTTTGAATGCGTGCATAGTGTACATGATATCTCTGCCAGGGGAATCCTCATCACATCTAGACATGAACTTTCCTCCAGACTAAACGGGACGGGGCTATACGAGCTGAGCGGAATAAAGCTGAACCGGTGAATGCCAACTGCTGCTTGTTTATGTGGTTGATTTGGTTTGCAAATGTTCAGCGTTGTTATAATTACTAGCGAAATCCATAGATTCAGATTAGCAGAGTTGAAATAAATGACTAACAGGAATAACAGGTAAGAAAGTTTATGTATTACCTTCTCGGTGTATCCAAGAAAGTGAATTTTGACGGAAAATTTTTGGCCACATCACTACATTAGACAGGGCCAGTTGTAGTCACGAGCTAGCAGCTGCTTAAGTTCCATTCTGGGAGTAGTGCGGAAAATGCATTGTACGAACACATACTAACACCTAACCGGAGAATAATCGCTGGATAACTAAACCAGTGATTGTGGCAGGGTTAGTAAAGTTAAACGGAGAATGAGTTTTGACAGTAGTAGGAATAGTTACAGAGTTAGTGATGACAAGATTGTTTGTTAGTACGAGGAAGGAGAAGAAATGGGGACATCACACAAATTATGGAAGAATATGACGATTCCAAATTCATAAAAAAATTTTATTCTCGTGCATGAAACTGGAGCATATGAATGAAATTTGAAACTAGTTCCTAACATAAAGCTTTTTGATTGTAGTAGGAAAATAGATATTTTGTGTTGCTACTTTGTGAATTATATTGCTGTAATATAAAAATGATCATTATTGCCAAAACAGTCTTCCTTATTTGGTGTGTGTTACAATTGCTGCAGTATTGGAATGGCCTATTTCGTTTTATCCAGGAAACAGTGACAAAACAGATGTAGTTAGATTGAGAAACCACACCATTCTTGGGTACTATTTGTATTAACAGCTTTTTCAGTATTAGACGACATTTCGATTTATCATGTAGCAAAATGTAGCAAAATGTTTGACAAACTTTGATGAGGTAATAGCTCTTTCGCAGAAAGGAAAGCACACCATGTAAAGCTGTAGCAAGATTAGAGAGAAAAATCACTAGGACCTAAGGATTGAAGAAATGTGTACTGTCTTGCATGTCTCTTGTCTTTACTGGTTTTAGGTATCCTATATTTAATTTTATGTCACACAGAAGAGCAAGTTATTAGCTAATAGGTAATAAAGAGTCCTGATTTTGTGAATAGTTCTCGTTCTCCTGGTTACAAATAATCCCATCCAGTATTAATTGCATGTTTTTTAAAAATAAGAGGGGCAGAATGTCAAACCGGCTGACTGGGAGAAGGAGAGACACTACAGGAATTTTAATTTCCACAGTCCTGAAATAGTTTGATGGGATCCGTTACAAAATATACACCTTTGAGTTACACAGAGCGAAATACAGTGATGTGTGGTATAAGAATGTTGTTTGAAGAGGCGTGGCACTGCAGTTCGGCACACTTAAGACCAAATAACATCTCTTACATTTCCTCTCAGATATATGTTTTATGTATCAGACTCTTCAGAAAGATGTGCGCTACAAAATGAACTTTTTTGAAAATTTTTTTTTTTTGTGTGTGTGCAGAGCAGTCTGAGCTATAGTGGAGGGTCTCTACGTGACACGTGTTTACGTTTAGTGATTTTTGTGTTTCCTCTTCGTTTACTGCTCTCACGTCAAATGAAAACAAGACAGATTTCTGTGGTTGGGAGCTATCAAGTGAATTAAAATACATTCACATAATTATGGTAGGCCAAAATGTGTTACTAGTTTCAGAATTTTTTTTATTTCCACCTTTCTGACAGTCAAGCATTAATCACCTTGCAGAACAGTGTAGTTATTTTTGTCGGTTTTCTAAAGAAATTTGGCTTTTATTAAGCTTTCCTGCTGAGGCAGTAAATTTGACACGCAGTGTTTAATTCCACTCCATTGGCTAGTTTCAACTGTCCACTGCATTTCAAGTGCACGATTCCATCTTCTAGCATGTACGGAATTATGCCATAATAAAGATCCAAACATGAGATAATACAGTACTGGTACTCCAAGAAAATTTACATCCTGAAAACCACACTGAAAAGCTTAATATGAGGTTGAGGCCTACATCATTGGGAATCTGGACATGCGAATGTGCGCTTTAAGTCAAACTATGCTTTTTAGTATGGTTCACGAACTTCCGATGCTCTTGGTGTGTCCTCTGATGTCTTGTTTCTCTTATGACATAATGTAAGAAAGATCTTTTAATGTTTTAAATGTACGAACATACGGGCTTCCTACGTCACCGTAGCTGTGCAAGCGTGGTGACGCCTCTTATCTGGTGCTCTCTGGCAACTGCTGAAATGAATCTATTTTTAACAGGTCGCAGGAAAATATTGAGAATTGCGGTTCGAAAAGCGATATTTTCAAAGTAAATTTCCTTTTACGCAAAAGGAACTATGTGCAAGAATGTACAATGAATTTCTTAAATCGCAGAGTGTTTGCTCTCATTTAAAAATCAACTCTTTGATGACGAGCCATTTAGAAGAATTTTGAGCCCAGAAGATCAGAGATTTATGTCGGTATTAAAAATTTTACTGGCGTATTTGTGTGATGTATCTTAAAGTGGAACATGCACTAAACAGATCAACATTATATGTGAAAGCTTAGCTTCTCCTGTAGCTTATTAATATTCGAGACAAATATTCTATGTGAAAGCTTTGCTTTTTGTGTAGCAACACTATGGATATTAACTTAAGCCATCAACTTTTCCTTTGGTGGAATTCGAATTTATACTTTCTTAATACAAAAATATGCAGCATACATGTTGCTGCCCATCAAAGATCTTCCCAGAACGTGTTTTTTTCCCCCTGAGTTTCATTTTGTAAAGTGCTGAGAAATTCTATGCTGCTGTATAAAACCATATCCGTTCAAAGGATTGACAAGTTTTACAGTTCTGACGGAAAGTATAATGTCACTTAACAGGGAAAAAGTGTATTTTCACACGGGAGAAAATGTATTTTTCACTGGGAGATCCAGGAATTTTTTCTCCTTGTCCCCGTATACACCCTGTAAGAGATCTGTGTGTTCCATAATTGTTCTATTCCAATGTTATAAGACTTATTCCACTGTCTACAGTAGATACCCTGTGGAGAGTTTGCTGTGTGAATGCCATGACATATATCAAAATGGTCATGTGCACTGATGTACATCCAGCACACATTGACACTCATATAAAGGAAAATTGGCTGCTCTTTTGGCTAGGCCATGTACCTTTTGTAGCTCATGCAGTATATTCTGTATATTGTGTCTTTTGTGATGTACGTAGATTGCTGGGCTTCGTTTAGAAGGAAGATATCAACTCAAACTAACATTTATTTGTCTTGTAAAGTAGTTTTTTCTGTCAGATTTATACCTTTTGTGTTTATATTTTGAGATGTCTTACACATGAAGCTGTTCTCATCCTTATTGGTAACAGGTATAGTTGATTTGAAATAAATTTGTGATTGACTGTTCAGTGAGTCAAAATATGGGGAAGAGGCATCATACAATTATTGTTCTTTGTTGCACTGCACATGCTTATTGTGATGCTGTCTCTAGAGAGCATGAGGATTTATAAGTGATACCATACTGCAAATTGTCTAGCATTGCTGCTGCTCCTCCATTGACTCACTTGTGAAACACAAAGCTGTTTCTGTCAAACAAAGTGTGCTACTTTACATATCATTTCACCTCTGTTATGATCTCTTCAAATACTAATGTCACCGTTTTCTTGTAATGAAGACGAAATACAAATTGAAGCAAACCGTTCTCTTATTTTTGTACAGCAAGTAAATGAACGATCTCTCATCATCCATTTGCACTTTTTGTACATCATCCACCTTTAATATACGTCCATGATTCTGCCTGAGATTTTGTATAATGTTTGTATGAGATTTGTCTTAGTGGATGGCGCGCTATTGTTTTCCAACATTTGTATACAAGAATTCGTTTCCTGACGGATGCATCATTGTAGCACCTGGTTATTGAAATATATTGTTCTGCATCAGTTTTGGGACAGAATGATCCATAAAGTGAAACAGCATGACTCTGTTATAGTTATGCTAAATAGCTTACAAATTACTGACAGATTGCTACTTACCGTAAGCATTGTGGCCCGAGATGCTGGAAATGGTGGCTGTGTGTGTGTGTGTGTGTGTGTGTGTGTGTGTTTTGCCTTCTACTTATGAAGCTGTGGCCAAAAGCTATAAGTGAGTGTCTTTTAATTGTGTTGTCTGCAACTTGTTGTTTCTTCTTCACAGTAAGTAGCAATCTGTCTTTTCCTACATTGCTGATATTCTTTTCTGGAGTTTCCATTGTTTGATTACACATCACTGAATTGTTTAAGAATTACTATATTGACCAGAGTAAGATTTATGTTTCTAGTTACATAAGCTCCCTCTTGTATGTCTATTTAACTTTCCAGACCTTTTCTTATTTCTACTAATGTTATGAGTGTACTACAGAATTCTGAAATATTTCTTTTAGGTGCTCCTGTGCGGTGGATCTGCGAAAATCCCGATAATTCAGCAATCTGTCTCAGAAATGTTTCCCAATTCAGAGTTATTATGTAGTGTAAATCCTGATGAACTGATTGCCCTGGGTGCTGCGAAGCATGGTAGTTATCTGAAAGAACCATTTGACCCAGGTTGTGATCATCTATCATATGATATCCCAGTTGTAACAAAATCAATTTTTATGAAGGTAAGGAACTCAGTTAGTGTAGTTCTGATTTAGTCCTATATCATCACATGATCTCCTTGTGAAGATCAGCAGTTAGGAACTTCTTGAGTGGCTTTGAATGGTTGGTGTGCGTAAATACTTTTATTATTATTATTTCTTTACTTTCTCAGACGTTAAGTCTGGTTAAAAATGGGACGTGACGCGGACCTTGATCAAGCGTCACTTCCTTTTAACTGTACGGTGTATGTTATATTGCATTTAGGAACTTTCGGGTAATTGAACATGTATCAATAATTACGGATTTATGTAATTGTATATATAAGTTTGGATGTAGCTGTATTGTATTGATGTAATGGTGGATATTGTGTGGTATGACTCCTGTAGTTGATAATATAATTGGTATGATGTCAACTTTATTCTGATGCCACATGTCCTTGACTTCCTCAGCCAGTTGGATGTATTTTTCAATTTTCTCTCCGGTTTTCTTTTGTATATTTGTTGTATTGGGTATGGATATTTCAATTAGTTGTGTTAATTTCTTCTTTTAGTGGTGAGTATGATGTCAGGTTTGTTATGTGTTGTTGTTTTGTCTGTTGTAATGGTTCTGTTCCAATATAATTTGTATTCATCATTCTCCAGTACATTTTGTGGTGCATACTTGTATGTGGGAACGTGTTGTTTTATAAGTTTATGTTGTAAGGCAAGCTGTTGATGTATTATTTTTGCTACATTGTCATGTCTTCTGGGGTATTCTGTATTTGCTAGTATTGTACATCCACTTGTGATGTGATCTACTGTTTCTATTTGTTGTTTGCAAAGTCTGCATTTATCTGTTATGGTATTGGGATCTTTAATAATATGCTTGCTGTAATATCTGGTGTTTATTGTTTGATCCTGTATTGCAATCATGAATCCTTCCGTCTCACTGTATATATTGCCTTTTCTTATCCATGTGTTGGATGCGTCTTGATCGATGTGTGGCTGTGTTAGATGATACGGGTGCTTGCCATGTAGTGTTTTCTATTTCCAATTTACTTTCTTCGTATCTGCTGATGTTACATGATCTAAAGGGTTGTAAAGGTGGTTATGAAATTGCAGTGGTGTAGCCGATGTATTTATGTGAGTGATTGCTTTGTGTATTTTGCTAGTTTCTGCTCGTTCTAGAAAGAATTTTCTTAAATTGTCTACCTGTCCATAATGTAGGTTTTTTATGTCGATGAATCCCCTTCTTCCTTCCTTTCTGCTTAATGTGAATCTTTCTGTTGCTGAATGTATGTGATGTATTCTATATTTGTGGCATTGTGAACATGTAAGTGTATTGAGTCCTTCTAGGTCTGTGTTACTCCATTTCACTACTCCAAATGAGTAGGTCAATATTGGTATAGCATAAGTATTTATAGCTTTTGTCTTGTTTCTTGCTGTCAATTCTGTTTTCAGTATTTTTGTTAGCCTTTGTCTATATTTTTCTTTTAGTTCTTCTTTAATATTTGTATTATCTATTCCTATTTTTTGTCTGTATCCTAGATATTTATAGGCATCTGTTTTTTCCATCGCTTCTATGGAGTCACTGTGGTTTTTCAATATGTAATCTTCTTGTTTAGTGTGTTTTCCCTTGACTATGCTATTTTTCTTACATTTATCTGTTCCAAAAGCCATATTTATATCATTGCTGAATACTTCTGTTATCTTTAGTAATTGGTTGAGTTGTTGATTGGTTGCTGCCAGTAGTTTTAGATTATCCATGTATAGCAAATGTGTGATTTTGTGTGGGTATGTTCCAGTAATATTATATCCATAATTTGTATTATTTAGCATGTTGGATAGTGGGTTCAGAGCAAGACAGAACCAGAAAGGACTTAATGAGTCTCCTTGGTATATTCCACGCTTAATCTGTATTGGCTGTGATGTGATGTTATCTGAATTTGTTTGAATAAGAAGTGTGGTTTTCCAGTTTTTCATTACTATGTTTAGAAACTGTATCAATTTAGGATCTACTTTGTATATTTCCAATATCTGTAGTAACCATGAGTGGGGTACACTATCAAAGGCTTTTTGGTAATCAATGTATGCGTAGTGTAGCGACCTTTGTTTAGTTTTAGCTTGATATGTCACCTCTGTATCTATTATCAGTTGCTCTTTACATACTCGTGCTCCTTTGCAGCAGCCTTTTTGTTCTTCATTTATAATTTTGTTCTGTGTTGTATGTGTCATTAATTTCTGTGTAATGACTGAAGTTAATATTTTGTAGATTGTTGGTAGGCATGTTATGGGGCGATATTTAGCTGGGTTTGCTGTGTCTGCTTGATCTTTATGTTTCAGATAGGTTATTCCATGTGCAAGTGTATCAGGGAATGTGTATGGATCTGCAATGTAACTGTTAAATAATTTAGTTAGGTGGGAATGTGTTGAGGTGAACTTCTTTAGCCAGTAATTTGCTATTTTATCATTTCCAGGGGATTTCCAATTGTGTGTAGAATTAATTGCTTGGGTGACTTCATGTTGCAAAATTATCACTTCAGGCACTTGTGGTATCATCTTGTATGTGTCTGTTTCTGCTTGTATCCATCGTGCATGCCTGTTATGTTGTACCGGGTTTGACCGTATGTTGCTCCAGAAGTGTTCCATGTCTGTTATGTTTGGTGGATTGTCTATTTTAATGTGTGTGTTATCTATTGTTTGGTAAAATCTCTTTTGGTTTGTGTTGAATGTTTGGTTTGGTTTCCTTCTATTTTCACTTTTTTTGTATCTTCTAAGTTGTTTGGCCAATGCTTGTAATTTCTGCTTCTTTTCATCTAATTGCTCTATTGCTTCTTGTTGTGAGATTTTACCTAACCTTTTTCGTTTTTTGTCTGATATTTCATTTCTTATAAATTGTGTTAGCTGTCCGATGTCTTTTCTCTGTTTTTCTATTCTGATCTGTAGCCTGTGTTGCCATGCTGGTTTTGTGGGTTTCTTCTGTGTATTGGTTTGTTCTGATCTCTGCCTAGTGTGTATATTTAGTGTAGTGAGTGCTCCTATATAAACCAGTAGTTGTAACTCTTCCATAGTTGTATTTTAATTTATTGTGTTGTGTATGATTTTGTTGATAGTTTTTATTGTTGTTTCGACTTGTGGGTTATTTGGCGGTCTATGCAAGAATGGTCTGATGTCTGTATTTGTGTCTTTGTATTCTATATATGTCAGCTGAAATTTCTCTTCTATATCTAACACGTGTGTCTCTTTGTGTTCTATTTGTGCTTGTTCTGGTGGCTGTCTTAAGATTTCGTTTTCCTCTGATTGTTTAATTGATGCGTGTTGGTCTTTGTTTGTTTGCTCTGGCTTTTGTTGAAGTTTGGAGAACAAACCTTCACCAAGGAGTCAAAAAGTATATTGCTCCCTCCTACGAATATCTCGCGAAGAGACCATGAGGATAAAATCAGAGAGATTAGAGCCCACACAGAGGCATACTGACAATCTTTCTTTCCACGAACAATAAGAGACTGGAATGGAAGGGAGAACCCGATAGAGGTACTCAAGGTACCCCCCGCCACACACAATCAGGTGTCTTGCAGAGTATGGATGTAGATGTAGATATTACTATATAACTAATTCCTTGAATATAATAGAGGGAAACATTCCACGTGGGAAAAATATATTTAAAAACAAAGATGATGTGACTTACCAAACGAAAGCGCTGGCACGTCGATAGACACACAAACATGCACACAAAATTCTAGCTTTCGCAACCAGCGGTTGCTTCGTCAGGAAAGAGGGAAGGAGAGGGAAAGACGAAAGGATGTGGGTTTTAAGGGAGAGGGTAAGGAGTCATTCCAATCCCAGGAGCGGAAAGATTTACCTTAGGGGGAAAAAAAGGACAGGCACACACTCGCGCGCACACACACACACATATCCATCCGCACATACACAGTCACAAAACTGTGACACTGTGTATGTGCGGGTGGATATGTGTGTGTGTGTGTGCACGCGCGCGTGCGAGTGTATACCCCTTTTTTCCCCCTAAGGTAAGTCTTTCCGCTCCCGGGATTGGAATGACTCCTTACCCTCTCCCTTAAAACCCACATCCTTTCGTCTTTCCCTCTCCTTCCCTCTTTCCCGACGAAGCAACCGCTGGTTGCGAAAGCTAGAATTTTGTGTGCATGTTTGTGTTTGTTTGTGTGTCTATCGACGTGCCAGCGCTTTCGTTTGGTAAGTCACATCATCTTTGTTTTTAAATATAACTAATTCCTTGATGTGATAACAATCCATTTTTATATTTCAAGAAGAAAACTTAAGTTCACATTGTCATAAACAAGGGTATTTCATATAAGGAGGTAAAAAGCTAATAATTATAGTGGAAAACTAGTTGAAATGGAATTGTTGCAATTTACATCACATAAAGAACTTAAACTTTAGGATTAAAGACCACTCGATGAAACGCAGAAGTGTTGGGATGTTGACAGGCACAGACAAAAGAAAGAACACTTGCAGACTTTTGTAGTTATCCATTGAAGAGTTAGAGTATAACACACACACACACACACACACACACACACACACACACACACACACACACACAAAATAGACTAATGGTGCCAATGCTGTTTTGCGGCAGATGCAGTGGTTGTGATGGGGGTAGAACATGCTGGGTGCTTGGATTGGGCCTTGGTCTGCCACAGGGATATAATCCCTGTGTCATGGGGTTGGGAGTTAGGGTTGGCATAGGGATGGGCTAGGCTGTTCTGTAGTTTGGGTGAGCGACAGAACACCACTTTAGGAGGGATGGGAAGGATCTCTGGTAGGATGTCCCTCATTTCAGAGCAGGATGAGATATAATCATAGCCCTGGCGATGGATGTGGTTCCATTGTTCCAGCCAGGGTGATGCAGGTTCACAAGGGAAGTGCTGCTTTGTAACTGACTTGTAGGGATTGTGGTAGGATTGGGGATGTGTGAGGCAATGGCACAGTAAATATGTTTGTGGACTAGGTTTGGGGATGGGGGTTGTATCATGTGTCTGTGAAAACCGTTGTGAAGGCTTCAGCATGTTGAGCAAGGGGGTTCTCACCACTGCAGATATGTCATCCTTGGGTGGCTACGCAGCATGCGAGAGATTTTTTCTTGTGAAAGGGATAACAGCTGTTGAAATACAAGTATCGTTGGTGGTTAGTCAGTTTAATGTGGACAGAAGTGTGGATGGAGCCATCAGAGAGGTGGATGTCAGCATGCAGGAAGGGTACACGTTTGGTAGAGAAGGACCAGGTGAAACGTAGGGGAGGAAAAGGCGTTAAGGTTGTGAAGGAATGTAGATAAGTTTCAACCCCACCCCCACCTCACTGAACCTAGTCAATGAACAGATTTCCTGTGCCGTATCCTCACACACCCTCAATCCTTCCACCACCCCAAAAATCAGTTACAAAGAACCGCCCCCTTTGTCACCCAGTATCACCTTGGACTGGAACAACTGAAATATACCTTTCCCCGGAGCTTTGATTATCTCTCATCCTACGCTGAAATGAGGGACATTCTATCCAAGATCTTTCCTACCCCTCCTAAAGTAGTGTTCTGTCACCTATCCACCCTACACAACATGCTAGTCCATCCCTATGCCACTCCCAACCACTTGACACAGGGATTATATCCGTGTAGCAGACAAAGCTGCAAAACCTGCCCAATCCATCGACCCTGCACCACCTCTTCCAGTCCTGTCACAGGCATTTCCTACCCCATCAGAAGCCAGGCAACCTGTGAAAGCAGCCATTACTCTGCTGCAAACGCAGGACAATCCTTTATGTCAGTATGACTACCAAGCAATAGTTGCAGATGAGTCATCTTGAAAACACATCATCCAGTCCCATAATCATCCTGGCCTCATTATTTGGTAACTCACTGCCCCTGCACACTTCAACTAACATGCCCCAGGGGGCTCAGAATTCTTCCATGAGTTCGTGCATGGTGCTCACAGGGCCCCAAGTTACTGCAAACCATTCTTCCTTCCTGGGCTGCAGTTCCTTCCCAGTGTCCTTTCACTGCCTTCTCTCCTTCCCCGCTGCCACCTCCTCCCCCTTCCTCGATTATCTTATTTACGTCGACCTGGCTATCCATCTGGTTTTCTGTATTCCTTGCAGTTTTGTTTCCCTCTCTTTTTCTCTTTCATCCTTTTTGGCGTTATTGGTCCCTCTTTGTGGTTTGACCCCACTTCTAAATTTTCTTATATGAATGTGTAGTGTCTGTTCTTTTGAAGCAACAGACACCACACAGATCCCACAGCTGTGAACACTATATGTAATTGGAAGGGGACATTAAGTGGAATCAGCGGTATCAAGCGAAAATGTGTACTGGATCGGTATTTGAGCCCGGGATCTCCTGCTTACTAGGGAGGTGCGATAACCATTGTGACATCCAGGACACAGCATTATCGCAACTGCGTGAACTACTTTGGTACGTCTCACGGCCAATCCACACTCCCGCCAAGCGGTAACTATCTGCAGTCCCTGTCAATTATACTCCCGTCGCTACTCAGTTTCCCACAGGAGGTCAGATGTATTTCGTGCATTCACACTGAAGAAAGTGGATCCATTGCCCGTCCAGACTTACGTGAATGCGTAGTGTTTGTTCCTTCAAAAGAACACACACCACGTAGCTACTGCAACTGTGAACACTATTTGTAAATGGAAGGGCGGTCACTGCTGTCAGCTACACAGGGACATTAAGATGATTCCACTTAATGTCCCACTGCAGCTGACTGCAGTTATCCTTCTTCCATTTACATCTAAATTTTCTGTTTGTAGTGTGAGCCATTTGGGGAAGAACTCCCTCCTTAGTGTCTATGGCATGGATTCCTCTGCCCACTTCCCTCCTCTCTTCCCTCCCTGCCGTAGCCCCCCTCCACTTCGATCACCAGCACGTCTAGCCAGCGCGTGTGGTGGGACTGTTATGTACCCATCTGACTGACCCCCTTGACAACACAGGACACACTTCTGATGCCTGAGCTGTTGCCTCCTCATATGTGCCTAGTAGTGATTGCTTGTTATTCTGGAGAATCAGAACTCACTGCTGTGGCCACAATACCAGATGCTTCTTGTCATGGCTGGGTGGCGTCCATGGGGAGAGCCCCTGATCGAAGTGAGTGGTATCGAGGTGAATACTTTGCACAAGAGGCATATCGAGCTCCAAAAACCTGGCCGTTCTCCTATGGCCGTGTCTTAAAGTAGTAATGTATCATTGAATGCTGCTTCTTATGATTCTGCCACCGTCCCTTCCCTGGCCACACCCTGGGAGGAGGTCCAGGCTCGCTGGCTTGGACTGAAACACCTTCCCTGCTACTGGGTCTGCACTAGGATGGACAGGGACACATTCACCCCCACAAATCCGCTATTTTTTGTGGAAAATGCAGTTGGGTTCCCTGTCGATCAAAGGTTCTTCTTCCACCCAATCTGCAGCTATTCTTGCTTGTGATCATCTTGGCAATGTCCCGCTGTCTGTTACACATCACCAGTCTCTGAATATGGTCCAGGGAGTCATTTTCCATAGGGGCCTCATCCTTCAAACTGATGAGGAACTGCAGGCTAATCTGGAACAATGGTGTGTTCATTTTGTTTAACATGTGCAGAAAGCTCGTAAAAATGCCCACACCAATATCGCCGCCTTTATTCTGGCTTTTTGGGGAGATACCCTCTCAAGAGGTCAAGGTTATGAGAGATTGGTGTGACGTGAGCCTGTATAGCCTGCCACCCACGAGTTGCTTTTGGTTCTTGGGTTTCAGGCACATGCCTTCCCAATGTACAGCAGACCCTCTATGTGGTGGCTGTGGCCACCCACTTCATGGGGGGGAGCCCCTGTGTTCTGCTACCTGTGTCCATAAATTGTCATGACCATCACACTTCGTGCTCACTAGATTGCCCAGCTTACAAGAAAGAAAGGAAGATACAAGACTATAAGTTCCTGGATCGACGATGTGTTGATGTCTTCAATTTTTGCCTCTGTTATATCCTTTCGCCCTCTTATGTGTCTCTTATCAGAGTCCTGCCCCCTCTGCTTGGCCCCTCCCCTGTGGTTCTCACGCTCTGCCTTCTGGGTGCCACTCCACCTCCTCGGTCATAGAAGTGCTTCCCTTCTTCAGCACCCAAGAGTGACGGGTGTCCCTCCCGTGACCCCTCCTATCAGCATCAGCTACCACAACTCGGCTACAGGACATACAGTCTGTGTGCCCCAAGGTTGCCTCCTCTTTCTCAGTTCTGGATCTTTCAAATCGTGCTCTCCCTCTGTGTTCTGCCCTCCTCAACCTATGAAAGAGAAGAAGAGAAAACATAAATACCAGGACAAGGCCCCCTCCTACAATGTCTCCTGTAGGTGTCATCTCCCCTGCTCACAACCTGAGTCTGACATCAAATTTATGTGACGTGACTGGCTCCAGCCCATTCAACTCCCATTTCGATACCCGCTCAGTGAGGAACTGTAACGAATACTACCTTCACTTCCCAGAGTTGCAATCCCGTATTGCCTTTCACTCATCAGCTTGTGTTGTTCTTGAGGAATCTCATTTTACTAATGCTCACTTACTGTCCCTTACTGAGTTCTGTGCTTTCTGTCAGAACCAGGTTGGCCCATTGAGGGCTTCTGAGGGTGTCTGCATGTTGGTCTGTATGGATATTGTTAGTACATGGGTCTCATTCATACCACATTGGAAGCGGTTGCCGTTTGGGTCCACTTGGACTCTGCCATCACAGTTTGCAATCTCTATCTCGCTCCCTGCCAGGCCACCTATATCTGCTGCCCTAAATGCTCTCCAGCAACTCACCCCTCCCTTCCTCCTCCTTGGGATTTTAGTGCCTATCACCCTTTGTGGGGCAGTGCTTCTTCATCTAGTCAGGGGTTCCTCCTCGACCAGTTTCTTGCAGACCATGACCTGTGTCATCTTCATGATGGTTCCCCTACTCTTTTAGTGCTGCATGTGGCACCTCTGCCACTGATTTCCTCTCTTCCCCTCTCCTCCTTCGTTCCTGGCCGCCACATGATGACCTCTGTGTAGTGACCATTTCCCGTTGGTTCTCTCATTCCCTCCCCACCTCCTGATGACCAGGTTTCCTTGCTGAGATTTTTGTCATTGTCCTACTTACACACATACACACATAAGTACACATAACAATATCCAAATTGAAGGAAAATTGCAATATATGAAAAAAAATTACACTTTATAAAATATGGAGCAACTTGTACAGTACATGACATATGAACACTTTCTTACCTCTGCCACAACCAAATTAACTCAATGTAGAAATACATAGCATTTTGTTTATAATATTTAAACATTTTGTCAAAAACCAATAGTGTCAATACTGCACAAAATGCTGGTGCTGCAATCTGCATTCAAGTTGATTCAGAACTACACGTGATGAGACCTTTCAATGCTTAGATAATATTTTTTTGTATTAGAACCCCTTTTCTTCCACCAACTTTGAGGACTCTTTGCTCGGAGAATAAGTACGGCATGTTGCTGTGGGGATATCAATTTCACACAGAATATGAGAGAAAGAAACGTCACAAATATCATTATCAGGCCAATAGGAGGACGGTGATGCATGACCTTACTGTAACATATCCTTCACAAATAACCTTCTCAACAATTCCCAAATACCAAGAAGAGTCTCATGCACATGCAGTATAGCAGTTGGGCTGCACAGTGCATTCTGGCCTTAGTGGCAGAAGTGCATCTGAGAAATCATCCACAATACTAAAATCTGTATCACAGCTCAGCCTTTTTGCTCCAATCTCGGTTGGTGATATTGGTACAATGTGATGCATAGATCGTGTTCCAGCAATTGTTTTTGCACTTGGGAAGTGCTGAGAAAGATAATGTCTTGCTTGTACCATTTCATTTTTTGAAACAAAGAGAATTGAAATGCCTTGCAGGTTCTCGTGACAGAATTCAAATACCTGTGAAGCTGTAAGTATTTGATCTTTATAAACTCTTTGCAAACTTGTTTTTGTGACAAGTCTTTCAACACTGCCACCAGTACAATCACAGGGAGATTTGCCATGGCGGGTAGCAAAAAATGACCCACTGCACTTTACGTTGAAGTTGTGTTCGTGGTAGCAGATATTTCTGAAATCCTTACCATTTTTGTATTGTGTAGTACAACCATCAGTGAAATATTCAACATACACAAGATGAATTTCAGGGAATTCACACTTCAAAAAATTCAATACAGTTTCTGAGGCTGGTAAACCAAGGCAACATCATGTTCTAGGTCACCAGAAACAATACAAATACTTTTTGCATGCAACTGTTTGTCCTTTTTGTAATATACGTGGACAGTGTGAAGAGTGCAGCTGCCATTGATCCAATGGTACCCCTGTACTTCATCTTTAACAACAAAATTGCGAGTTTCACTGAAATCCATTAAAGTTAACACTGATCCTTCTTCATTTTCATATAATCAGACTGTGATTGAGAAATAAGAGTGTGGAGTAATTTTTCAATTTTCTTAGTTTGTCGCAGGATTCTGATAGAGAAGTGATGTGAACAGTTAGTCATTCTATGAGTTGATACCCATTGACTGTATTGAACCATCTCATCAGGAGCATAGTCTTCTATTTCATTTTCTAGGTGAGTTTGAAGCAATGAACTGGTGGGGCATTTTTCACACAGATGAAGCATAAAGACTGTTATTTATATCACATGTTATTATTTTAATTAGATCCTGGTATGTTTCCTAATAGAAATGGAATTTAGAAGCAATTTAACATTTTGGTGGTAAATGCACACACATACGGTATGTGTTCCTGATGATCCTGCAAGCATACATTGTTTTGGTCGAAGAGAAGCAAATTTTGAGAATCATACTTTGCTTTCAGGATAGTTTTTTTTAAATAGAGAGAATACAGCAAATTTTCTTATGTAGAGAGAATCTGTGCAGGTACTTGTCTTTGTGTTTAACACACACACACACACACACACACACACACACACACACACACACACACACACACACACACGAAACACTTAAATCACAGTATGAATGACCATTGCTTCGCCATAATAAAAGCTCTTATTCTTCACTAGTCAGTTCATTCACACAAGTTAGGGCATTATCACATATATCTTGCAGATACTGTCCAAGAAAAGACTGCCTACTTGTACTTTCCATGATGCTTCAGTCATAATACCAATATTTGTCGTAAATAATTCAAAAGATGATTGGTGTAACCTAAAAAGTAATTAATTAATGAAAAATCATTCTATCCCATTGTTTCATTACAAAAGTATTTCACATTATTATTGTAACATTAGGGGACTTACTTTTGTTTTGGAATGAATAGTTAAAAACTGCAAAAATTGAATTTTTAACCAATAATTGTCTCTGTGTACAGCTCGGTACAAGAGCTCAGAACTGCATGCTCAGTGGACACGTGACACAAAATCAAAGGAACTGGATGATGCAATACATATAGTGGCAGCAAAACGGTGTTCTCAGATATGATTTGTTCCCAGGGAAATCCAGCGTAGCCAACTCCAGCAATTTAGTGGTGACATGGTAGTCATCAATTAGCAACTTAAGTGTTTCTTTTACAGTAATGTTGTTTTTTACACTTCGCATTATTTCTACAAACTGATTCGTTTTGCATGACATAATGGAATATGTAGTGTGTTCATGGTGTTTGTAAATTTTTCAAAAGTATCTGTGAGGAGGCAATACCTTTAAAAAAAGCTATAATGTCCATGCATGGATTTTGTTTAAAGGAAATTATTTACAATTTTTTCTGAGATGTAGATGATGGATATGTACTACAGGAAACATGACTATAAAAATATAAATATTCCTCCTTAACCCTTTAACTGCTCTGGACATGTTAATGCGTGTGCCTTTGTACCTGTCCGTGTGTGCTCTGAATGTGTTTACACGCGCCACCAGTCCTTCTATCTGGTACTGTGAACGTGTCTACGCGTAGGCATGTTCAGAGTACCAGGTAGGAGGACTGGTGGCGTGCATAAATGCGTCCAGAGCAGTTAAAGGCTTAACTAAAAAAAAATATCAAGTTTCCACTGCAAAAACTGTACAAACTATTGCATTTTTAAATTATAAAGGAGCTCGTTTATGAAAGCTTGAATTCCTGAATCTATACAACTTCTTTTTGTGATAAGTGAAAAAGTAATTTACCTACAACATTTACATTTTGAAAATGTGAATATATCTAGGTAAACTTCTGCTACCCAAAATTTCAAGGATTTGCTTGTCAATGGGTGTCATTTCCTAAAAGTTCTGGATGATTTGATGGGGAATGACCCCTATGCAATATTGGGACATGCGTTACCATGAAGTAACAGCACCCTTTGTCACACACCATTAGACAACAGTGGTTTTTGACGGACATGCTGCTTCATAAATATTCTTCATTCTCCGATGTGATGTCTACCGGTATGTGTTTACTGGTATGTGTTTTTCCGTTGCTAAGAAAAGAACACCACCACGTTGATCCTGTTTGGACGCATTGGGTAATAATGTCGCCATTGTTTACCTTGCTGCATTTACTGCACGAATGTCAGAAAGGCACGAATGCCACACTAATACCTTGCCAACAAATTGGTACTTATATGTCCGCATCAGACTCACCACACACAATTCAACAAAAACTGACATTTTGATTACACAGAATGGGCATATGATTAGTGAGTCTGGACAGTTTAAATCTGTAGGTATTCAGATAGATGGTAAGTTGTCATGGAAAGCCCGTGGGTAGGATTTTGTTCAAAAATTGAATGCTACTACTGATGAAGTTCAACCATTAAAGATGTTTTAGAACCTGTGACTGTTTATTCAATGTAAACACACAGAACTGGAACCAATCACTGTTTTGCAATAGTTATTTATTCATTCCATGCACCAGTTTTCAAGCCTTTTCAGGCTCATCTTCAGATGGTTTTCAGAAGTTGCATAGCTATTTCAAGCATAATGCTGGATGCTGGTTTGCAACAGTATGGGCCGCTTTTGTTGTTAGTATCCATCTGTTTGCTTCCATTGTGATGACCAGTTGGTACCACAACACTCACTTTCCCACAATATGTATGCACATGCTAGATGCTGGCAAGGTTTCATTATCACAGTGTATATGCGCAATATTGTGTAAAATTGAGTGATGTGGGATGAACTGGCCATCACAATGGAAGCAGTCAAATAGATACTAACAACAAAAGCTGCCCATACTGTTGCAAACTAGCGCCCAGCATTATGCTTGAAATAGTTATGTGACTTCTGGAAAACCATCTGAAGATGAGCCTCAAAAGTTTTGGAAACCAGTTCATGGAATGAATAAATAAATATTTCAAAAAAGTGACTGGTTGCAGTTTTATGTATTTACTTTTAATGCTGCTATATTCTCCATTAGAACAGTATCTGAAGTAAGTGATAGCCCAACATGAAAATTAGTCTACGTTGCTTATTTCCATTCACTTGTGACCTATGACATTGTATTGTAGAGTATTTTTGGCTTAGAAAAGAGAGTTCAATCAATATGTTGTGTAAGTTTGAGAATCTCTTGTCGACCCTGTTCAGGAGCCTTGAAACTTTGGCATTGGCATTGGCATCTCAATATATACACTCATCATAAAAAGTTAAGCATATTTGCAAATTACCTACCAATAATCACTATGAGCATTACTTTTGTGTTTATGTAGGAAGGTGGTTGTGTAAATGTTGTGAACTCATTTGTCGTGGCCACTTTCCCTCATGGGCGTTCCTTTTATGTGTATGTATGAAGGTGGTTGTGTACATAATGTGAACTCATTTGTCGTTGCCACTTTACCTCATCAGGGGCAGTGCAATCACGGCTTGTAAACAAATACAGTACACCAGAGCTATGAATGCACAGTTGTCCGTGTGCTTCTTAATGCAGCAGAATGCCTCAGCACAGGCTCTCCATGGCAGACTGTATCAAAATTGTCACATAGGTGGGATTAAACACAAGACAAGTTGACATTGTGAATATTGTTCATGTTAATCAAAGTGTTGTCTCCAGACTGTGGAAAAGTTCCAGGAAATGGATTCAATAGTGGATCGACATCGCGAAGACCGTCCACGCAAAACTACAGCAGCTCAGGACCGGTATGTAATGATATCTGCACAGAGACACCCTATAAGGAGAGTGACTACTCCGTGTCATGAGCTTCAAGAAGCCACGGGGGTTACCGCAAGGACCCAATCTGTGCACAACAGACTTTATGATAGGGGTTCGTACAGCTGAAGACCTCTCAAGACTCTAGCACTTCGTCCACATCACAGGGGTGCTTGCGTAAGAGGGGCTAGAGCACGTGAACCTTGGATACGACTCCAATGGACCAAAATGCTGTTAACAGGTGAATTGCAAATAGGCTTGCATCCTGACAACAACTCTATTTGCATATGGAGGCGAAAAGGGGAATATAGACATCTCTAAATGACTGTGGAATGTCACCAACAATCCGGTGGCTCAATTTTATTATGGCCAGGTATCGTGTAGGGCCACCGCACACCACTCATTCCAATTGAAGGCAACATGACTACTGCAGTGTATGAAAACAACATTCTACAACCCATAGTCAGTTGTTTTGCAGAGACTTCACAGTGTGTGTTGGTATCTGACAGGATGTGAGATCTGAGGAATGGATTGGTTAGCATGCTCCCCTGATACAACTGCATAGAGCATACATGGAGCGTGCTCAAAAGAGCGATTTCTAGTCGTCAGTATCCTCCATTAATGACTGAAGCTCTCAGGAATGCTGCCATTGAGGAGTGGGACAAACGTCCCAAGAGGCCTGCAATGATTTGGTACTGAGCGCGCCCTGTCCCATTCAAGAGTGCCTGAGGGTTCGTTGAGGACCTACGCATTACTGAACAGTGTGCTATACAAACCATTTAATGTTTTTTGATGTTGGAGGTCATTGCAACTTTTTTCCCAAATGTTCCTATTTCATTTCATAATTGGTTCCAAGAGAATGTATAGCTTTCATTTGCATAATACTCCGTGACATCAAAAAATACAGTATAAGATATCTATCTTATTTTGAGATGCGAGAACCAATTATATGCTTAACTTTTTTTAATGGGTGTCTATTTTCTTTAGTGTCGTTTGTTGTTAACAATATGAGCGTATTCCGAGAATTAGCAACTAGTAGGCAGAAATCGAATCTGCATTTGTATTGCGCCTTGACTCTTGTACAGAAAGGCATGCAGTATTCTGCTGCATTCATTTTCAGTAAGCTGCCACAAGAATTAAAAAACCGTAGCAGTAATCTTTGCACTGTCAAGTCTAAACTGGAGACTTTCCTCGTGGCTCACTCTTTTCAATTTTTCAGGGAGTTCCTGGAAAACAATTAAGTTAATTCTGTATTATATTGTTGATTATGCTAGTATATACTCGCAGCTTGTCATCTGCATGGGATTTGTGTGTATTTAATTTTTTGTGTTATTACTTTTCTGAAGTCAATTTCATATACTGACTTCATTCCATGACCATGGAGATTTGCTACTTAATATGGTCCTATGTAGTACATGTAAAATACATTATAAATAAATAAATAAATAAAACAAAGAAGATGAGCTCAATACCAGGGATGAATTTCAGGCTGAACTGAAAGAAACTTTTGGTGACAATCAACAGAATGTTACAACAACAGAAGAATTCATCAAGTGGTACAAGCACATCAAGGAAAAGCAATAGAAAGGAAGAGGGTTGATTCCTGAAAGTAGTCCCTGTGGAAGTTAAAGAAGAACACCATGATCTCACTACTCTCATATACCAGATTGTAAGAGAAGAGAGACAGCATTTTGTGGCAGCCAGAACTGTCAGACCAAGTACACTCAAGAATTGGTGACCAGTAATGTAGACCCCATACATCAGGAGGTAATAGAAAATGTTGAAGGAGAAGTGTATTGTTCTTTGACACTAATCTCCACCACCTGTGGGATGTGCCATGAAAAATGGACTTGGACTTATGTTGCTGTTGTCAGATGATAACCCAGCATCCAACTAACACAGGTACAACCAACTAATCCACCATGTAAAATGCCCTGCAGAAGAACAGACATTTGAGGGTGGAGGACAACAAACAGTTTGTTTTCACTGTTGGTGGCGTGGATACTTTGTACGCTACTGCAGCGGAAGAAGACTATTAGATGACTATTATGCCACAAGACATCAGCAATCACAACAGTGCTATTCGTACCAGTCAACTTCAAACGATTACAGTCGATCTGTGGACCGAAGCTATTCACTGTATCCACAATGGGTCACTTCCCAACACGCCATAGGCATTTCCTGTCACTGTACGGAGGTACTGGCCACTCGGCTAACCACCGAAAGGCTGCCACAGATGAAAATCGTCTGCGGACAACAGTTATCGAGATGTCAGGAAAACTCACTGACATCATTCACGGCCGACTGCGTCAGGTGCTAGTGAACTCTGGGGCTTCTTTTTCTGTTATGTCAAATGCTTATTGCTAGCTAAAGAATACTGCATTCTGTGATATGAAAATAATTGTGTGGAAGTCATAAAAAGGAAATATGTGTAGCTGATAGGAACACGTATTGCAGGAATAACTATCGATAACAGAACACGGCCTTTAAAATTTGTCATTTAAACAGAACAAAGTCACGATATTATTTTCAGGGGAAACTTGCTGCAGGCATCACAGTGTCGAAGATCAGAGCTCCAGACTGATAAAGCTATTTCAACAACCACAGATAACAAAGATTGCTTCCGGGCATTTGTTCGCCACCGAAGTCGTCGTTACCCCTTCCTCGACGTCGAGACATCTCCCGAAAGAAATCTGCAAACCGGTAGTGACAATAAGCATTCTAGATGGGCGAGGAGTGTCACGAGCAGCCACAACTCGTCCCTAAAGGTACATGCTCAGAGATAGCCGAACCAGTCCAGGAGGGTCAGCTTAGTGACACCGGTGAAGAAACGTGCTCTACTACCACTACAGACGACACAGGGAAGGAAGCTAGTATCAAACTGCCGATAGGACCTGACGTCACCGAGGGACAGTGTCAGTTGTGATCCTTCTGCATCAGTTTTCGGACGCTTTCAAATCCCGAGTGAAGAGCAGCCAGGGAAGCAGCCTATGGTAAAACACCGAATCGACACTAAGGATAATTCACCGATTGGCCAGCACTCGTATAAAGTTTCTCTGGTAGAATGACGGATGATCCCGGAGGAAGTGGAGATGATGCTGCGAGGTAACATCATTGAATGTTTAGTGTGTCCTCGGTCCTCTTCGATGGTCTTCTCTGACAGTCCTTGTGAAGAGCAAAGATGGCACATGGCATTTCTGTGTCAGATCTCGGGTACTGAACAATATCACAAAGGAAGATGTCTGTCCGTTGCTGTGTGTCGATGACACCCTGGACTTCTTCGACAGAGCAAAGTATTTCTCAGTTACGGACGTGCTGACAGAACATTAGAAAATCAAGGCTGACCGGGAAAATACTGCACGCCTTCCACACGCGAATGGCCTCGCAGTACACTTTAGTAACAGGTTGGCAGGTACGGTCTCGATGTACGTCAACACGGAACAGAGAGAGTGGGATCGGTACTGCCTGTAGTGACATTCGCACACGACTGAGCGAAGCGAGAAACTGAAAGCTTCTCACTTTTCTTTCTGTTCTGTGGTTGCGAGGCCAAAATGACTATGGATACCCTATTCCTGTTTCGGCTGGACGATACTCGGGATGACTAAATGAAACGCATTACAAAGACCGAAGGAGCAAAGCAGCTGGCTCGAATATAAACCCTGTATGCCCAGATTAAATACCGAATGCACTCTTAACGCCGAGCACCGACCGGTGAAGTACAGCCGAGGGGAGTCGGTACGGAGTTTTATACCTGTGCGGATAGTGAGACTATTGAAAATGTTACTGTAGTCCTAGTTTGTGTCTCGTCGTATCCTTAATCGTGTGTCGCATAATAACGTATGACATTGAGAACTGTAACCCTTTGTCACGAAGACGAAAGCACGAGTCCTCTGTGTGAAGCCCTGGTACACTCCAGAGACACACACTGACGGTGGGAGGTTCGAGAAAACTGAAGACCGACTCGAGGATCCTGGAGCTTTGAAGGGAGGGGCTACTTTCGATGCTCGTACTAGTGAAGGGGATATAATGACGTGAGCACAACGTGAGAATCCACCAGCACTGCCATACGGAGGACTGTTGACGAGATCTAGATCTAGGGTGCTGTAGTCTGCTCCAGCGAGAACTAATGATGAAGCGAGCTGTGGCACGTGAAGTGTAGTGGTGTAGTGTAGTGGTTAGCATCGTCAGCGGGTGTGCTGTTGGTCACGAGTTCAGATCCGACCACCAGCAATTATTTGTTATTTAGTGTTTATCATTTCTGGGAGGTTCTAGAAATATCTTATGTTTGTAATGTTTTAATAATCTGGAGTATTAAATGTCTGTATAAATAGCTGTAGTCTCTATGCAGGAGGTCAGTTCTGGTCTGGGTACTTTGGTGTCGATAATAAACATGCTTTGAGTTCTAAGTGTCGTGTTTTTGTTTTGATGTGACAATATTTCTCACAGACAGCAGCAGTGATCCACTACAATTCCAAACTAATGGTGATGGTATGCTGTCTTATATTTAATGAGGTAAGAGTCGCATTCTGTTATCACAGTACATTTTACTTGCTTATGAGATGTACAGTTGGCACCATAGCATTGTTTAAAATGAAATGCAGCATCCATGCAGACAGGGGAAAGTTGGGGATGTATTTTTTAATGTTCTGTGACTGGGTGTCATTGACAGAAAAACTGGTTTTTCTGGAAACAGCTGCCGGTCATCTTGCAGGAAAATTGTTGGTTCCTGTTTTGAATGCTGACACTAATGACTGAGTTTGCATATTCTTCCAGTAGTTTCATTCAATGATGTTTTAGGCAGTAGGTGAAACAGTGAAGGGTTGGCATTGTGTGGTCACCTAGGGCTGATGTCTTATCAGGTTTTTTTTTTTTCTGAGATAAAGAACAGTGTGCAGTAGTACAAACATCAGGTATTAATCTATAAAATTTCTAAACTATGAGCAGTTATATAGGCTTATGACCAAGGAATAATGGATAAAAATGATAATGTCCTAATTTCTTCTCATGTATATGACAGAGAGGTGTATGATGCCTTTTGTTAATACATTTGTGCTTAATAGATTTAGTGATAGTGGCTGTGTTGGAGAGACAGCATGATTGTAATCAAAACAAATGGAATAATTAGGTATAATGTGATAAGGATGCTGTGAGATCTTCTATTGGTTGTTGGAGTAACAGTTACGTGCCCTATTACAAGAACAGACAATTTTGCCAGAAAATGCTTCAAAAAGTAATAGAGAGAGAGAGAATCCTAATTAATAACTGATTTTTAAGTAGACCAAAATAATAATATTTAAATCAATTGAAGAAAAAGTGTGAGAATACCTTGAATGCACCACATTTCCTGTATTGCTATTTTCAAGTTCAATTCATTGTGACATAACCTTCATCCACTTTCATGTGAGATAACATAAAACTATATAAAACCAACAAGAAATCAAATTTTTTTAAACTTTTGTCATATTTTTCTGTCAGTTTTCTTCCTAACTTCTTTTGTGTGTTTCATTTTTATCTACTAATTCACTTTGCTGTGGTTCTTATTTCTTTACTGAAATAAATATTAAAAATGTTGAATACTTTAATATGTCATTTGGCAGTTTCATGTGGTCTCTGCATTTCAGGCAAACGATGATAAAGTGTTGGTTATACCAGCACAGACACCTGTTCCGGTCAAGGTCACAAAGAGTCTTCCATTGACACTCTCAGGAGAGAGTATAGTAGTTCAGGTTCTTGAAGCTGATGATGATGATGATGATGATGATGATGATGATGAGGATACAGACAAAGAACAGGGAGCTGTAGTTTTAGGAAATGTAAGTAAAAGTTTGTACACATTCCGTCTAATAATTTTAGTAGATTTTTTTGTAAAAATTTAGCAGACAATTTAATTTTAATTTATAAAAGTGATAACTTGGATGAGAATATTCCTTAGTGCACCTATAGGCAGTGCCGAACCCCCCCCCCCCCCCCCTCCCCTCCAGTCAAACACACACACACACACACACACACACACACACACACACACACAAATCATAGTCGAAGTAATGAAAAAACCCTCTGTTTTAAAATATGAAACTGTGGGTACTAGCAGAGATCACCCATGAATTTCAACCACCTTAGTTCTATGAGGAGGACACTTGATTCCAAGATGATTGTGTCCCAATTCAAAGAGTGGCATTCTTAAAGAATGGTTTAATCAATATGTGAATAATTTGTTACTCTGCTAAGTTCAACAGGCACCATATTTCAACATTATTGAACACCTTTTGTGACGGGGCCCTCACACACTTAATATGTATGCGCAGTAATATTGTGCCAATATATTGCAGGAAAGTGCAAGGCCAAGAACAGCAAAATACAATTGCGCAATATTCATGCCTTTGTAGTGAACATGTTGGTGCGCAAAAATGTGGAACTCATTTGTATTGTTGCTTGCCTTGCAAAACACAAGCGGAAATTATGCAGAATAGATGAAATTAGCCTGAAAATCTTCCAGTACATGTTTCAATGGGCCACTGGCTCATTCACTGTGTCGTAGCTTCATAAACAACAAAAACTAATTAAAAATTAAACAAGGAAATTGTAAATTATTGTGTACACATGCTGTGTTTTCTGTGTGTCCTCTACTGTAACAACTGTTGCAAAAAAAAAATAAAATAAAATAAAACAATTATTTACTGATTACTAATTGAAAGCTTATGTGATCTGATGTCTGTGGAGTGCAAGGAAGAAAAACATTTATGCTGACAGGACAGCTGCCCTGATCCTATTTGCCAATTCTGAAAACTGCTATAAGTAAAATAAACTTTTCTGCTGACTATCATGACACATGGGCTTCAGTTCCCTCTGCCATTTTGGACAATGAGGTATATGGCATCTGAGAAATGAAGTTTGTGCCTGTTTACAAAGTACTGCATGATGCTTTAATATACATACTCCAGCACATGCCCTGATCTTTTGTCATCTAATTTTTTCATTTCTCTGCAGAAATTCATTCAGTGTGAATTGAATTTCTCTTGATCTCAGTAGGAACTGCTGTTTATTGCACATCACTGCCCTTACATGGTACAATATACATTGCCATATAGTGAATGTGTGTCAGAATTGTTTAAAGCTCTCTAGTCTCCTTCAATATATTGTACAGACTGTCAATACTGCTCATAGAGGGTCAGTATTATTGCAAAATAAATATTGAGCATGGGAGGGCTTCTCAAGTTTTTGAGCAGATAATTCAGTACGTGCTTCCTCCTCAGTTAAAGGTTGTGAAATCCCTCTGTGGGTCCAGGGTTTAGAATAGGCCCGAGGTATTCCTGCCTGTCGTACGAAGTGACTGAAAGGAGTTTCACACGTTTTGGCCTTTATGTGATGGTCCTCTGTAGGGTTTGATCTCCATTCTTCGGATTTTCCCGAAGAGCGAGCCAACTGGGGAAGGGTGCCTTATAAGGTGGATCGTGTCCATCGTGCATTGAGATCTTTAGCCTACTTTCTTGTTGCTGCATTGCAGTCCTGCCCATTCTCCATCTCTTGGGCGAGCACATCTTCCTGGGTTCATTTTCGACCATGCACTATGCAGTGTCAATTTGTACGTCGACGATGACCATGGACTTCTTTGCACCTGATATCCAGCTCGGTAGCCAGTCCGTTGTGGTGGGTCTGCCACATACCCTGTTGGTTGTAGCCCCCCGACCACACAGGGATCGCTCTGCTGATGCCTGCGCCATTATCTCCCTATGTATGCCAAGGGGTAGATGCCCATCCTCTGGGGTATCGGGACTCCTGGCAATGGCCATCCTGCCAGGTGGCCTTTGCTACGGCTGGGTTGCGCCTGTGGGAAGCGCCCCTGGTCAGAGTGGGTGGCATCAGGGCGGATGGCACATGATGAAGCGTAGTCCATCATCTCTTACTGGTGGTGAAACACCAGCTGTCTCTAAGCGATCATGAGCTCAATTCAACGCACAGAAGTATGACCCCAAATTATTCCCCTCCCTGGCCACACCATGGGAAGAACGTCATGCTAAGGATGGCAGCGGATCTTATTCGCGCCAGTACCTTAGATGTTCGAGAGCTGATGGGGAATCTTTCATGACAATGAAGCCTCAGTTTTTTGTTGAGCATTTAGAGGACAAGTTTGGGAAGGTGGAGGACTTGTCCAAAATGAGATCTGGGTCAGTCTTGATCAAAACAGCATCTTCTGCCCAGTCATGGGAGTTACTTGCTTGTGACAAGCTGGGGGATATTTCTGTAACCATCACTTACATGGTCCAGGGTATCATATTTCACAGAGACCTTCTTTTGCAGTCCGATGATGAGCTGCGCACCAATTTAGAGCGGTGAGGTGTACATTTCGTGTGGCGTGTCGACTGGAGTCCGAAGGATAATCAGGTCGCCACCGGTGCCTTCATCTTGGCCTTTGAGGGTGATGCATTGCCCGAGAAGGTCAAGGTGATGGTCTACCGGTGTGATGTAAAGCCCTATATCCCTCCCCTGTGCTGGAAGTTCGGCCATATGTTTTCCCGCTGTACTTCTAGCGTCACATGCCGAGATTGCGGACGCCCATCACTTCCCAATACTCCATGTGCCCTGCCTCCCATCTGTGTCAGCTGTGGAGAGCACCATTTGCCTTGCTCGCCTGACTGCAGGATTCTCCAGAACGAAAGGAAAATCGTGGAGTACAAGACGCTAGACAGACTGACCTACACTGAAGCTAAGAGAAAATTTGAATGCCTGCATCCTGTGTGTATGACATAGTCTTAAGTCGCTGCTACAGAATTTCTGGCACAGTCAGCTCAGTGGTGAAGGCTGGAATTTGCATGCCAATACCACAATTGGACATTCACTGAGTGACGATAAATGGCCTTTCCAGATTAATTGGTCAGGTGACCGTTGGTGTGTATGGCATGAAACATCTGAAAGCAGGGGGTATCAGGCTGGAGGTGGGAATGGGGGTGTGGGACATTCCAGCAGAAATGCGATCTATTGGCTGGAGCCCGCTGACATCACAGTGAGGCAGCACAGCATAGCATAGCACAGCAGTTTGATTATTCAGTAAATGTACTGCACCACACTTGCTTTGGGGTGTTATTCATTCATTTTACTTTCAATTTGGTTCAATAAATAGTTGAACAAATTAAATAAAGTGGCATGACAGATGTATTACACATTAGGAAATGATAATTAAGATGAAACATAACTCACTTGTTTGGTGTAGAAACAGATGGTAGTGTAGACTGTTCCACATTTCTGTTGCCGTTTATCAGATGAAGGTGAAATCCATAGCAGCTTCCTCCTTGTGCATATCTCTTTATAGTTTCCAATTTTGCTTATTGATTCAGAGACCTAATCCTTAAATGAATGTTCTTGTTCATACATAAAGAGCAATAACTGTGTGGAAACTGTTTCAAAATAGAGCACAGAGACTTTACAACATTTTTTTGTTTGCGCACTCCGTTTCCATTAAAATCAACAAATTCTCCTTCAAACTGCAACATGTTGTTTTTCCGTGCTCGTATTGGAGAGTAATGATCATCGTGAGATGTAATTGATATCCAGTCTGCAATAGACTCTTCTAATTCACTTTTTGCTACTGGAATACCTAACAATTTATCATTGTTTTGGTACTTAAATGCAGTATAACTTGCAATGTATTTCACTGCATCTGGAAGAACATCCAGAATTGCTGCACAACCACACAGTTTTACCTCATCCATACAAATTATAAAAGTGGGTGTGCGTATATATGTATGCATGTATGGGGCATTCAGAAGCCAAGCTGACTGACTACATCAAATGAAAATGTTCAGTACAAACAATTAGTTATTGAGTTATTTTAAAAAAAGCTCTAAAATTTTTCAGCATATTTAGAATAAACTGATGTTAAGGTTACGTTTTCAGCACTTTATAAATATATAAAAAAATTCAATGGCTGTCTCTCCCATAAGAAAAACTGCTTTGTATGGAGTGAGTCACACTGCCGACTGAAAGGTGTTGACAAAATATTGTGTGGTTTGAAAACAGGCAATTTTATGAAACAAATAAACACAAGCAGGACCATTTTACATGAAAAAATCACAAGTATTAATGTAAGTAATTAAATAGTACTTAATGTACAAGTAGAAAATGCGGTCTCCCCCCCTCCCGCACACCATGGAGATCAGTCTTCATGTACTATAAAGAAGACCATGTGGAACATCAGCTAGACTTTCTAAAGGTCAGTTTCCATTTTTTGTGGGGATATTAATTTTTCCAAATGGCATTTCTGGTGAGAAAGTAGTTTTATATTGGATAACAAATGGTTCAGCCTTCTCAGTATTGATCCATCTCATTGTCAGCTAGTTAATTGTTTCACCTTCAACATTTGTTTTCCTATGGGTGATACATTTTTCTAAGTTTGCTGTTGAATGGAAGTTTTCGTGGTTCATTTCTGTTAGGTAATCAGTGTTACTTTCCTTGCAGCTAAGAACATCATCATACTGATCTCTTAGACAAAAGATGTGATGACTAGTTTTTAGTCTCTTTCTAATAAAAGAAAAATCTGTATCATTTGGAAGGTAACTGTGTCCTGGCGGAAGGAACTTTTAAGACAATAGTTTGTGTTACCTCTCGTATTTTGCAGGTATTTTATAAGACGGAGAAAAACATTTGTGTTGCAGTTTTGATTGCTGCATGAGCGAGAGTATGTGAAAATATGTTTGCCATTACTGCCATGGAAAGTCAGGTGTTCTATTAGACAAGAGCTTATTTCTTGCAAACCTCTCGAACCACCAGTTTGGGACCATACATACATGTTATCTATTTTGTAATTAAACATGAACACCAAAATCATGGACATAAGAGATCTGTACGACATTTAGTTCGGGAGGTATGAGGTCATAAACAGTGAATCCGTGAAAAACTACTGCATCAAGCATGATGGTTAAATTTATTACTTCTTTGCTGCTAACTCAATTTGCAACACATTTCGGAAACAGTAATCGCATGTGCCACTGAATGTACCTAAAAGACTGTATCATTACATGACATACAGTACAGGAGATATGACATTACACACAGAGAGAATCTTGAGAAACGGCCACACCATGCATGATTTTTTAATTTATTACTTCATTACTACTAACTCTATTCACAACACATTTTGCAGACTGTATCACATATGCCACTTTATGTACCTGCAAAATTATGTCATTATACAGCATGTAGCTCAGCAGATACGATATAAACATTAAGATGCCTGAAAATGAAACTGCAGGTTGAAATTCGCTAGACATATAGTCGAAATATATGTACAAATATGCATGAAATATGTTAAATATGTGTGAAATAAATTTGACATGTAGATATACGAGCAAAGCCGTCTGTAAACAACTCATCGTAAACCCCTGGAAAAATTTCTGATTTGGTACACACACTGGTTACAATTTGGAAAGAAATACTGATGGGGTAAGAACTGCCAGTCTCTTGTTTGGATGACTGTGATAATGTGGGGAGAGAAAGGAGGAGGAGGGCAGATACTGAGGGGGGAGGAGGAGAGAGGCACAGATAGGAGGAGACGGACAGAGCTAGGGGACAGAGAGGGGAGAGGAGGAGATTGACACAGAAAGGAAATGGCAGGAGATGAACATAGAGGGGGGGGGGGGGGGAGAGACTCATAGATAGAGGGGGACGAGGAAATGGACAGAGAAAGGAAAAAGGATAAGATGAGATGAACAGAGAGAGGTGGAGGAGGAGAGGGAATGAGCAGATGGACGGATGAGGAAGCAGCATATTGACAGGGTGGTGGTGGGGGGAGGAGGAGGATATGGACAGAAAGAGGAATGGGAGGAGGTGGTTAGACAGAGACAGGGGGAAGGAGGTGGACTAATAGAAGATTGGAATAAATACGTACCATGGCAATTCCAAATACTCAGCTAGCATGTTAATAAATTTTCTTAGACATTCACAGCTTCTGGGATTTCTCGCGTTGGTGATCCCTTGACAACATTTATACAGAGTTAATTTGTAATAAAACTTAGGGATACAGAATCTGGGTCGACATGCACTGAAAAAGACTCTGCATTTAACTCTTCAGTAATTGGTGTGTTTCCAGAGAAGGAAGTATCACTTGCATTACCTGGAAATTTAAGGAGACACACCTCATTTCTCTCTTCAAATACAAAATATTTCTAATCCTCATACCCTAGGAGAAAATTTTTCCAAGCGATCTTCATTTAGTCTGGAAGTTAATATGTAGCTGACTTTCATACTTTTTAGACTTTCAAAAAGTCCAAAGAGAGATCTTATTGACGTAATGAAACCTTTTTCGAAAGGCAACAAACTGTCTCTATCACCACCTTGCACTCGGGAACAAATGTCTAGGAGTCTCTTTAGAGTATTCTCCTGAATTGTGACATTCATTCCACATCCCCGTTGCAGAGGTGAGCATTCATCTTTTGGAACTCTTAGAGCTCGAGTAATCAAAGACACCAATAACGAATTCATTCTGCTTTGCACGTCGTCTTAGATTTAAGTGTGCTTCAGTGATGTGGTGTGTTGTCATTAGGTCACTTTTTTATGTTTAAAAATTTATTTTAAGATAATTTTTTAGCTATAATTAATTGGAGTGTTATTTATGCTCTTGCTTCTTACCTCTTTGCTTACATCCTGGCTTTGTGTAGTTTATTCTCCATGTCAGTTTGTGCTGGGGATTGCTTTGGGTAGTAGCTTCCTTCTGGAAAGTAACCCTAGAAGTTTGTTTCTTGAATCTCATTCATAATCTTCAGGCCAAAATTGAATTGAACGTGCATGTACAGTTACCACATTCACTTTGGCTGCATGTTTGTGTCGAACTGTTGCTCATCTTTGGGAAATGCGTGATAAATAATGTTTGTTATCTTTTGAGCAATATTAATGCATTGTGCCACAGCCCAATTTCAGTGACCCTTGCTCACGATTGACACAAAACAAGTTATTTTCTTTACACGCACAGCCACAACAGTTCTCAAAGTGACATCAAGGCGTACAGAGGCGTCGAAGAACTTCTTGCTCACCAGGAGCCAGAAAGGTTTACCTCCTTATTCTGTTGTCCGTGGGAGGAGGGAACATTATGGTCTGGGGAATGTTTTCATGGCATTCCCTTGATGATCTTATCATTGTGGAAGAGAGAGTGCAGCAATGAAAGTATGCATCTATTCTTGGGGACCATGTTCGCCCTTACTTGCAATTTGTTTTTCCTAGGCACGTTCACATGTACCAGCAGGACAAGGAGCATGTCGCACAGCTCACTTTACACATGTGTAGTTCGAAGAGGGCCAGGATGAGTTGACTGTGCTCTCCTGGCCACCAAACTCCCCAGATTTAAACCCGATCAAGAATCTCTGGGACAACCTCAATCAGGCTGTTTGTGCCATGGATCCTCGACCGTGAAACCTAGCCTAGCTGGCCATAGCACTGGAGCTGGCATGGCTCCACATCCCTGTTGGCACCTTCCAGAACCTTATTGACACTTTTCTTGCATGTCCTGCAGTGGTCCGACACTGTGTGTGTGTGTTCTTGCAATAATTATATCAGTTATCAGCATCACTCAGTTCAGTTTGTGTATATATTGTTATTTTTGCAATTTGTTTAAACATTATGTTGAAGTCGAAGAATATGTTTTTAATAAAGCAAGCAGTAGCTTTAAATGTCCTATACAGTAAATGCAATAAATTGTTTCAGCTGACGCTTGATGATGTGTCGGCTTCCAGCAGTTTAACTGCTGAAATAAATGTAAACAGGTATGTAAATTTCATATTTTTGATTGTGAAGAGGGAGGTGGTTGTTGTTGTTTTAATGTATGAATAGTCAGCAAATAAATGTATGCCTACCACATATTTGACCAGTTGACTGACCCGCATTTTTTTCTTTTTTATTTATTTTTTTAAATTTTTATTATTTGCTGATGTTCAAAGTTTAAAAATTTATTTTTATGGTATGTGTTGCAACTTTGCTTTGCTACTCTGTTGCCTTTGATATTCATTCACTTTTCTCCCTTTTAGTATTGGAAGTTTGCATGCAAGCATAACTGATACTGCAACAGAGAAGAAATCTTCCTTTCGACGAGGTCCTCCGGCATCAGATGGACAATAATTCATTTGAAAAATTATATGTTGATATTGCCTGTGATATTAAAATAAAATGTTTTCATATACTTATTGAGCATTCAGCCATCCTCTCCCCTTTCTCTCCTTACTTGTTAACAGTAGTAATTAGAGACTGGTTTATATGCATTTGGATGTTGCTTATGCATTGGCATATTTGGCTCCTTCTCACTGGTTACTGCATATTTTGACTAAAAACTAGTGACGATGCATATTTTCACCTATGTTTACAATATTTTAAAAATTTAGATGGGCAGTCTCTAGCTCGATCTAGTTTTGATGTCTTACAGATTGACCGCAACCTAGAACTGCATGCAATCACTAACCGAGAGGCCACTGCATAGTGAAATCATTACAGAAGAGGAACAGGAACAGGCAGACAGTCAATGCTCCTGCACTGGCTAATCCAGGTTAATCCCCTCCACTGTCATACCGTACGCGTCGGTAACAGTTGAATTAAACTAATCAAGCTTTCAGTCGCATGTCCGTGGTTTCAGTTTAGCTTTCCATTTACACACAGTTGAACGTGTTTACAACATGTTGTGTGCCATGTTGCCTGAAAAAAGAAACGTCATTTCGTGGATAGCTGACCATCCTGAAACATTTACATATGACGAAATTGCTTTATATTGTCAAGTTTGTGAGAGAAACGTTCCGTGCAAAAAAAAAAAAAAGTTTCAAATAGACCAGCATGTCAAGACAAGTCGTCGTATCACAGGAATGCAGAAGAAAGGACCAGCAAGTTGCAGTACCAGGGATTTGTCCAAAGGAAAACAAAAAGTTGGTTGAACATGGATGTGTGTGAAGCATTCACTGCAAGCAACATTCCTCTTCACAAACATACAAACCCTATCCTCAAAGGCTTCCTGCACAAATAATGCTTAAATCATAATATATACCAGATGAATCAACACTGCATAAAAATTACATACCGACAATTTACGTAAATGTTCTGGAAGAAATACACTATGAACTCGAGGACAGCATTATCTGGATTTCAGTTGATGAAACTACGAACACTTGTGGCCTTTACATTGCAAACTTAATTGTTGGTGCTTTAAAAGAAGAGCCTTCTTCTACCTATTTAGCGGCCTGCAAAGAACTTGAAAAAGTAGATCATCCTATGATTGCCAGATTTGTGAATGAGGGTATTAGAAAAATATTTCCAGAATCTTCTGCAGATGAAAGGGTGTTTGTGTTTATTTCAGATGATGCTCCCTATATGATCAAAGCAGGAAAAGCCCTCAGTGTTTTATCCCAATTTGATTAATGGGACGTGCTTTGCTCATTGAGTACATCACCTTGCTGAAGGAGTACGTTCCACATTTGTGAATGTCAGTAAACTGATTTCATCCTCAAAGACAGTGTTTCTAAAGGCTCCTGTTTGCATCAAGACGTACAAAGAAAAAAACACCAAACGTGCCTTGACCTTCCGAACCAGTGGTAACTCGTTGGGGTATGTGGGTTGAAGCTGTGTTTTTTTTAAATGAACATTTTGAGGCCATTAGAGGGATAGTAAACAATTTCGATAGTGCAGAGACGTTGGCAGTTTGCCAGTGCAAGGAAGCTTTTAATGATTCCTGTATTAAAAAAGACATTGCTGTGATTAGTACTCATTTTTTCCCATATACCTGCAAGTATTAAAAAGCTTGAAACTCAAGGTTTGGCATTGAATGAATCTATTCAGTTAATGAATAAAATTATTCTAGTGAACTCCTCATTGCTGGAGGTATTCCCAAGAAAAGTTCGAAAACATTTTAAACAATAATCCAGGCTTTGAACCCTTGTGCCAATTTGATAGTTTTATTAATGCAACAGGTGAACTTTTACCAGAAACCATAAGTGCCAACATATTGTAACTGTGGGCATGTATAGTGTCAGTATAAGTGGGTATAATTTGGCATCTTACACTTGTAGATATAGGATGGATGAAGGAGTTTCAATTTTCATAAAACAAGGGTTAAATGCAAAACTGTAGAAGTAAGCAAATTTTGTGTTGATCTGCACTTTGAGTTTTGTGCATGTGAACTTCAGCTAGATAATGTAGTATTGATATTAGCAACAGTCTACAGGTCCCCATTAGGAGACTGGGAGCTATTCATGAAAAAGTCTGTCGGACAAAAAGTAGTAGTTATTAGTCTGTGGTGATTTCAATGTAAACTTTCTAAGTAATTCTGATAGGGAAAGTGAACTATAAGTGTTATTAACAACATATAACTTAGAATCAGTGATCAGTTTCCGTACATGTATAGCGCAGGACAGTAGCTCGCTAATAGATAATGTATTTGTACAGAAAGAGGATGTATAACACACGCTTTCCCTGTGGTATATGGATTGTTAGACCATGATGCACAACTGATTAACTTACAGAACCTAACAGGGTGTAGAGTCCAGAAACCATTAAGTAAAAGTGTGAGCTCGCTCAACCCGGCATCTATAGAGCACTTCAGAGAAAGCTTAAGAAATGTTAATTGGGGAGATGTATATAATGAGCCAAATGCTAATGATAAATGCAACACATTTCTTGATAAATTTATATCCCTTTTTGAACATTGATTCCCAAAGAAAATTACTAAATGTAACACCACACACTTTTCAAAGAAACCTTGGATTACTACAGGTATTAAAGTGTCTTCATAAAGGGAAAGAAAACTGTGTGAGACAGCAAGAACTAGCAAAGATCCAGCAGTAGTTTTACACTATAAAAATTATTGTAACATACTAAGAAAAGTTGTAAGGGAATCAAGAAATATATATGTTAGAGAAGAAATTAACAACTCCGTAAAAAAATCAAATCGATATGGAATGTTGTTAGGAGGGAGACACGAAAAGTAACTGCTGGGGTTGAATGAGAGCATCCTAACCAACAGTACACAAGTAGCTAATGTATTTAACAACCATTTCTTAAGTGTAGGAGAAAAAATTGGTGAGAGCAGTTCAAAAGAAAAAGCCAGACAGTACATGGAAGAGTCTGTTTTGATAAAATGTAGTCACATTAACTTTCACCTAACAGCCTCTTGTGAAATAAGTAAAATTATTAAATCTTTGAAAAATAAATGTTCTGTTGGAGTAGATGAATCTCTAATAAGATATTAAAACAATTGGAGCAATTACAGCTGATGTTCTGATTCACACATGAAATGCATCACTAACTCAAGGTATTTTCCCAGACAGGTTAAAATATGCCATTGTCAGGCCTCTCTACAAAAGGGGGACACCACAGATGACAATAATTATCGGTCAGTATCCTTGCTTAGAGCATTTTCAAAAATCTTCAAGAAAGTAATGTACTCGAGTGGTTAGCCATCTCAACAGTAATGGGATACTTAGTAAATCACAGTTTGGATTTCAAAAATGCTGTTCCACTGAGACAGCAATATACAATTTCATTGTCCACATAATATAGTCTTTAAATAGTAAAATGTCACCAATAGGAATTTTCTGTGACTTTTCCAAAGCATTTTATTGTATGAACCATGACATTATGTTACAGAAATTACAACTATACGGTATAAATGGAATAGCATACGAGTCATACCTATGGAACAGGAAGCAAAAAGTTTCCTTACATAGGTCCAGTGAATTAAATAAGTTTGCCACTTCATCTAACTGGGATGAAATTACATTAGGTGTTCCACATGGTTCAATCATGGGTCCCCTTCTGTTCTTGATATATGTGAACGACCTCCCTTCCTATCTGAAACAGGAAGCTGAACTTACACTGTTTGCTGATGATACAGGCATAATTATTAATCCAGTTAAAGAAACTCCAATTGAAAATTATACAAATAAGGTCTTTGGAAAAGTCATTAATTGGTTTTCTGCGAATGGGCTTGCTCTAAACTTTGAAAAAACACAGTAAATCCAATTTTCTGCTGCAAAAAGTACAGTTTCTTCAATAAATATAACACATCAACAGAAGTCAGTAGACAGGGTAGAGCATACTAAGTTTTTGGGTGTACATATAGATGAGAATCTTCATTGGAAAATTCATATTTTGGATCTTCTAAAGCGACCAGGCTCAGCAACTTTTGCAATCAGAATAATTGCCTATTTTGAGGATATAGAAATTAGTAAGCTAACATGCTTTGCATACTTTCACTTTCTGATGTCATACGGAATAATATTTTGGGTAACTAAACATTTAGACAAAAAGTATTCACTGCTCAAAAGAAAGTGGTTAGAATAACTTATGGGGTTCATAGTCGCACATAATGTAGGCATCTTTTTAAAAGATTGGGAATTCTTACAACAGCCTTGCAGTACATTTACTTACTAATGAAATTTGTTCTCAACAACATGGACCACTTTAAAAACTACAGTGACATTCATGATTATAATACCATAAAAAAGAAAGACTTACACTATCCTTTACTCAACCTATCATTGCCACCGAAAGGGGTAAAATATGCTGCTATAAAAATTTTCGACAAATTACCAGATGAAATAAAATGTCTGACAGACTGCAGTAATAGCTTCAAAAATAAATTGAAATCATATCTCCTTGACAACTCCTCCTATACCATAGATGAATTCTTGAAGAGGAGTAAATAAATACATAAGTATAGTATATCCATTTTGTGCAATTTAAAGGAATGGGGTAAATAATAGAAATATTACTCTTTAACTTAGTATTGTGTAAAAAAATCTTATTTCATATGTGCATTCCCCCCTGCGGGTTCGGGGGTTAGAATAGGCCCGCGGTATTCCTGCCTGTCGTAAGAGGCGACTAAAAGGAGTCTCAAACGTTTCGGCCTTATGTGATGGTCCCCTCTCGGGTTTGACCTCCATCTATCCAAATTATTCCGAAGAGCGAGCCAATTGGGGAAGGGCACCTTACGTGGTGCACTGTATCCTTCGTGCAATTAGACCTATTGCCGTCTTTCTCGTCGTTGCGATGGTGTCCCGCTCGTTTTCGATCTCATGGGCGATTACCACGCTGCACTCTGCAGTGTTTCTTTTAACTGTGACGACGACCTTGGCCATTTTTGCACCTAAGATCCAGCACGGTAGCCAGTCCGTTGTGGTGGGGTCGCCATGTACCCTCTTGGTTGTAGCCCCCTGACAACACAGGGATCGCTCTACTGATGCCTGCGCCGTTCACTCCCCACGTATGCCAAGGAGTAGATGCCCATCTCCCTGGGGCATCGGGACTCCCGGCAATGGCCATCCTGCCAGGTGGCCTTTGCTGTGGCTGGGTGGCGCCCGTGGGGAGGGCCCTTGGTCGGAGTAGGTGGCATCAGGGCGGATGACCCGCAATGAAGTGTGGTACATCATCTCTTGCTGGCGGCCAGCCGTCAGCAGTCTCTAAGCGTTCCCAGGCTCAATTCAAGGCTAATGTGTATGACCCCAAATCGTTCCCCTCCCTGGCCACACCATGGGAGGAACGAAGGGCTATGAATGAGAGCGAAAGATACTCGCCCCGGTATCTCGTCTGTACCAGAGCTGACGGGGAATCTTTTATGTCCGTGAAGCCTCAGTTCTTTGTAGAGCATTTAGAGGACAAGTTTGGGGAGGTGGAGGGCTTGTCTAAAATGCGCTCTGGGTCAGTACTGATACAAACGGCATCCTCCGCCCAGTCCCGCAGATTACTTGCTTGTGACAAGTTGGGGGATGTTAACGTTTCTATTACGCCACATAAGAGTTTAAATATGGTCCAGGGTGTTATTTTCCATAGGGATCTCCTTTTGCAGTCTGATGACGAGCTGCGCGCCAACTTAGAACGTAGAGGTGTTCATTTCGTCCGGCGCGTTCATCGGGGTCCGAGGGACAATCAGGTTGCTACCGGTGCCTTCATCTTGGCCTTCGAGGGTGATACGTTACCGGAAAAGGTCAAGGTGATGGTCTACCGATGTGACGTCAAGCCCTATATCCCTCCCCCGATGCGGTGCTTCAAGTGCTGGAAGTTCGGCCATATGTCTTCCCGCTGCACTTCCAGCCTCACATGTCGAGATTGCGGACGCCCGTCTCATCCTGATACTCCATGTGCCCCGCCTCCCACCTGCGTCAACTGCGGGGAGCACCATTCACCTTGCTCGCCTGACTGCACAGTCTTTCAGAAAGAGCGCAAAATCATGGAATATAAGACCCTGGACCGGCTGACCTATACTGAGGCCAAACGGAAATATGACAGACTCCATCCTGTGAGAATGACATCTTCGTATGCAGCTGCTACAACAACTGTGCTAGCTCCATCAGTTGCGAGACTTCCAGCCAGCTCGATAAGCAGTACGACTCCTTCTGCCCCCTTGCCCGTGGGGGGCTCTCCCCAACCGGTTGCTCCTGCACCACCTACCTCAGGAGCAACCTCCTCCCACCCGTCGGGGACGTCCGTCCCCGCTTCTCAGCCGGAGAAGCGCCTAACTTCTTCGGCTACTCTCGCCCGTAAGAGTTCCCTTGGGACGCTCCCTTCCCAGGGTTCCCCCAGCGGGAAGGATGACGGCCACCAGTGGCATAAGTCCTCACCAGCAGCCGGGCGTAGGGCCTCACGGTCCTCCTCTGTCCCGGAGACTGAATCGGTGAAGTCTTCCCAACCGGTGAAACCCAAGGTTCAGCGAGAGAAGTCCAAGAGAAAGACCTCTAAGGCTAAAGAACTTGCGGTGGCACCAACCCCACCGCACCTTTCGCGCTCTGCGTCTGAGGATGAAGTCGAGATTCTAGCGTCCGCTGAGGACCTTGATCTCGCTGGTCCCTCAGACGCCATGGATGCCTCTCGTCCGGGTACTGGATCGGTGGCAGTGAGTGAACAAACGGCGTAAAATTGCCTTCCCAGTCCTTTCACGCCTTTCTCAGCCATGGACAATACCATCCTCCAGTGGAACTGCGGCGGTTTTTTCCACCATTAACTGAGCTCCGCCAACTTCTCAGCCTTCGCCCTTTCTTCTGCATTGCTCTCCAGGAAACTTGGTTTCCGGCGATGCGAACCCCCGCCCTCCGTGGCTATCGGGGTTATTACAAGAACCGAGCAGCTTATGAAAGGGTGTCTGGTGGCGTCTGCATTTATGTCCTTCACACTCTGCACAGCGAGTCTGTCCCTCTCCAGACGCCTTTAGAGGCTGTCGCTGTACGCGTGTGGACGCCACAGGCTGTTACCGTCTGCAGTCTTTACATTCCACCGGATGGTGATGTCTCTCAGCATGTCCTGGCTGCACTGGTCGCCCAATTGCCGCCACCTTTCTTGCTATTGGGCGACTTCAACGCTCATAGCCCTCTGTGGGGTGGGTCAGTGGCAACAGGTCGAGGCGCCATCATTGAGCATTTATTGTCGCAGCTCGATCTCTCGCTTTTAAATGATGGTGCCTTCACACACTTCAGTGTGGCGCATGGCACCTACTCCGCCATTGACCTTTCAATCTGTAGCCATAGCCTCTTACCGTCTGTCCAATGGAGTGTGCATGACGACGTGTGTGGTAGTGACCATTTTCCGATCTTTTTGTCACTACCACAGCGCCACTCTTCTGGGCGCCCTAGCAGATGGGCTATGAATAAGGCTGACTGGGACTTGTTCTCCTCCACTGCCGCTTTTGAGCCTCTCTCTACCGATGACATTGATGCGGTGGTTCAATCGGTCACCACCAGCATCGTTACTGCCGCCGAATCTGCCATTCCCCATTCCTGTGGGTCCCCTCGGCGGAAGGCTGTGCCTTGGTGGTCGCCTGAGATCGCTGAAGCGATTAAAGATCGCCGGCGGGCGCTCCAGCGTCACAAGCGACACCCCTCCCTCGACCACCTTATCGCCTTCAAACGGCTGCGTGCGCGGGCCCGCCTCCTTATCCGCCAAGGCAAGAAGGAGTGCTGGGAGCGGTATGTGTCCACAATCGGCCTCCATGTCACTCCATCGCAGGTCTGGGCCAAGATTCGACGCGTCTACGGCTATCGGCCACCTGTCAGCGTCCCTGCGCTCTCACTGAATGGAGCAGTTTGTACTGACTCCGACGTCATTGCAGATCGCTTAGCAGAGCATTTTGGTATGAGTTCCGCTTCTGCGAATTACCCCCAGGCCTTCCGCTCCATTAAAGAGCGGATGGAACGTCGGAGCCTTTCGTTTCGCACCAACCACCCAGAATCTTACAATGCTCCATTCAGTGAGTGGGAATTTCGCAGTGCCCTCGCTGCTTGCCCTGATACCGCTCCTGGGTCAGATGGCATCCACTGTCAAATGCTGAAACACCTTTCAGTGGACTGCCAGCGGCGCCTTCTCGATCTTTACAACCGTCTTTGGGTCAAGGGGGAGTTTCCGTCGCAATGGCGGGAAGGCATTGTCATCCCCGTTTTGAAACCTGGAAAGACCCCTCTGGAGGTGGACAGCTACCGTCCCATTAGCCTCACCAACGTTATGTGCAAGCTTCTCGAACGGATGGTGAGCCGGCGCTTGCATTGGGTACTGGAGTCTCGGGGCCTTCTGGCTCCGTCTCAGGGTGGGTTCCGTAAAGGCCGCTCCGCCACCGACAATCTGGTGAGCCTGGAGACTGCCATCCGTACTGCCTTTGCCCGCCGTCAGCACCTGGTCGCTGTCTTTTTCGACATGCGGAAGGCGTACGATACGACATGGCGTCATCACATTCTTTCTACGCTTCATGGATGGGGTCTTCGGGGTCCTCTGCCGATTTTTATCCGCAATTTTCTGTCGTGTCGTACCTTCCGCGTGCAAGTCGCGGCCTCGTATAGTTCCTCCCACGTCCAGGAGAACGGTGTGCCACAGGGCTCTGTTTTAAGTGTCCACCTTTCTGCTTTCCCTTCTTTGCTTAGAACTGGGTTTCCATCTGAGCTCTTGATATTCATGCAAGTGGTTCTCTTTTCTCCAAAGGTCTCTTTAATTTTCCTGTAGGCAGTATCTATCTTACCCCTCGTGAGATAAGCCTCTACATCCTTACATTTGTCCTCTAGCCATCCCTGCTTAGCCATTTTATGCTTTTTGTCGATCTCATTTTTGAGACGTTTGTATTCCTTTTTGCCTGCTTCACTTACTGCAGTTTTGTATTTTCGCCTTTCATCAATTAAATTCAATATTTCTTCTGTTACCCAAGGATTTCTACTAGCCCTCGTCTTTTTACCTACTTGATCCTTTGCTGCCTTCACTACTTCATCCCTCAAAGCTACCCATTCTTCTTCTACTGTATTTCTTTCCCCCATTCCTGTCAATTGTTCCCTTCTGCTCTCCCTGAAACTCTGTACAACCTCTGGTTCTTTCAGTTTATCCAGGTCCCATCTCCTTAAATTCCCACCTTTTTGCAGTTTCTTCAGTTTTAATCTACGGTTCATAACCAATAGATTGTGGTCAGAGTCCACATCTGCCCCTGGAAATGTCTTACAATTTAAAATCTGGTTCCTAAATCTCTGTCTTACCATTCTATAATCTATCTGAAACCTTCTAGTATCTCCAGGGTTCTTCCATGTATACAACCTTCTTTCATTATTCTTGAACCAAGTGTTAGCTACAATTAAATTACGCTCTGTGCAAAATTTTACCAGGTGAATTCCTCTTGCGTTTCTTACCCCCAATCCATATTCACCTACTATGTTTCCGTCTCTTCCTTTTCCTACTGTCAAATTCCAGTCACCCATGACTATTAAATTTTTGTTTCCATTCACTACCTGAATAATTTATTTTATCTCATCATACATTTCATCAATTTCTTCATCTGCAAAGCTAGTTGGCATATAAACTTGTACTACTGTAGTAGGCGTTGGCTTCGTGTCTATCTTGGCCACAATAATGTGTTCACTATGCTGTTTGTAGTAGCTTAGCCGCATTCCTATTTTTTTATTCATTATTAAACCTACTCCTGCATTACCCCTATTTGATTTTGTATTTATAACCCTGTATTCACCTGACCAAAAGTCTTGTTCGTCCTGCCACCGAACTTCACTAATTCCCACTATATCTAACTTTAACCTATCCATTTCCCTTTTTAAATTTTCTAACCTACCTGCTCGATTAAGGGATCTGACATTCCACGCTCCGATCCGTGGAACGCCAGTTTTCTTTCTCCTGATGACGACGTCCACTTGAGTAGTCCCCACCTGGAGATCCGAATGGGGGACTATTTTACGTCCGGAATATTTTACCCAAGAGGATGCCATCATCATTTTTTTTTTCCTCACTAGAAAATGTCAATTGTAATTTATTGCATAGAGAAGCTCACATAGTTCCTTTTTCCATTGTCATTCCGCTCTGTTCAGAAGGTGAGAAGCAAATGCGCTCACATTCAGTCAAACGTGTGTCAATTCGGTATAGCATAACTGTGTTGTTTCACAGTTTTGGTATTACCTCACAGACACTAGCATTCGTTTGAGTCTGATTTTTAGAATTTCCGTTGCAGCCATAATTGGGAAGACCAAATTGGATTTCTCATTGTGCTACATTGATCTGAGCATGGTTAGCTACTGGGAAATCTAACACCAACATGTACTTTTCTCATGTTTTTCTCTGTTTATCACTTTTCTGAAGCATATTCATCTTGGTCTGTCAGGAAGTCAAATCACAACTTCCCTTCAGTTGTGCACCCAGGTGCCATTTAACCCTTTAGCTGTACAACTTGGCCGCCACCAACTTTCTTCCTTGATTACACAGAACATATCACAGAAATCTGATCCCCTGTATTTTCACCATGATAAATTGCATTAATCAGCAGACCTTTGTGCGGTCATTAGTTGAGCTCACAGTAACTTTTGCTTTTTGGTAGGCTGAAGTAATGTTGGTCCTTCCTTTCCCTCTATCATTTAACATACTCCTACCAAAGCCCCCCCCCCCCCCCCCATTCGTGGCCATATCTTCTGTGTTCCCCTTCTTGTAGTTTTGTGAAATGTGTCCTCCACTCTACAGGCAAAACATTGAATTTTGTCTTACATGACGTTGTACTTTGTTGGCTGCTCCTACAATAGTTTGTTTCTGGTTATGGTTTGAAAACAGGATGATCCAGTTTCTCATTAAGTTGAGGCCTCCATACCTCTTCTATGAATTGAGCTACCATTTGTATTGTTTCTTCAAATGTCTTGCAGTGTTCCAGTCTAACCGTGCGACCAGCTTTACTGTGTAGACCATTCAAAAATGTATGTTATGCCCTTTGTTCAGCTTCAAACAGTTCTGCCTCATTGCGTGAATTGTTCTCTCTATGGTTCTGTGTGTTAACATTAATTTTCCTATTGATGCTCAGTGGCATCTCTGTCCAAAATATGCGTATTTTGGAGTAGCTCCCGTGCTTTTCTTCTTGTTCTGTTGCACAAGTGACTGTTTAAATTGGTCCTATATAGCTTAACAACTGTGTATATAATCACATGTGACAAGACAGATTGCACCATCATGGATTCAAAGCTTTGCCATGGTCTTTTTCTGAGAGTCACTCCAGAATCCTAGGCTGCTGCATTCTAGAATTTACCAAAAAGCAGGTGAACATCCCGATCTTATCTTCAGAAAAAAATCGGAAATGTAGGGATCAAAGAAATGTTCTCCAGATCCAGAGTGGTGCACAGTGGCGTGCTTTTGCGACCCAGTCCACCACATACGACACGGCCATTCAGTGCTACGGAGGGGCACGAGCGCTGAGTGACGTGCGGAAGCAGCACGTGTGTCCTGCCATCAGCTACCCTTACTTTTTTGTTCTCAGGCACTATGCTCATATTTATGAGATATATTTTAAATGACTACAGTGAGTGTTTCATGATGGCTTCATGTGTTACTTTTGAAACAACATTCTTGATTTTTTGTTCTGATTATTACTCATTGCAGTGGGTCATCAGGCACATTTTTTCTTTTATTTTCAGCAGGTATTTGCAGTTTCATTCTTGCAATGTGTAGATGGGGTCCACCTGAACAAATACTTCTCATTAAGTCTCTCGTGCAACGAGGTCCTGTCAGAAAGTGTCGGCTTCTTTTCTGTTACAAAGAAAATTATTTCTAAATCAGAATTTTACATGCCCATTCAACAGAGTGGTCCCAAATTAGCCTAATGCAATATTCACTATATAGATATGTATTATTTCTGCTGCATGGTGTTAGCAGTAAGTGGGAATCAGGACGGTGCTGTCACTGCTGGAGTACTGGCTATCTTGTTTTGCTGTCCTTGTTAACACATATTGGTAAAACGAATATCCCACTATACTAATTTGTCATCAGTCTGTCAAATGGGCATGTAAAATTCATTTTGTTTGTAATGGGAAGCAAAGCGATGCTTTCCATCGAAGCTGGACATTGCTTGAAAGACGTGACGGGTACCAAAATATATGCGGAAACAATAGAGAAAATGTGCCTGCTGACTCTCGGGTGAGACACCCTTACAAAAATTACAATCAAGACACTTGTGATTAAAGACATATATTGTTCAAAATACTAACTTCAAAACACAACTCCCCCTGCAGGTCCGGGGGTTAGAATAGGCCCGAGGTATCCCTGCCCATCGTAAGATACGACTAAAAGGAGTGTCTCATTGTTCAGCCCTATAAGTCCAGGTCCCATGTTACGGGTTGACCTGCCACTTTCCAAATTCTACAGAAGTGTGGGCCATATGGGGAAGGACACCTTAAGTGGCGCATGAGTGCCCTTAGATTCAATCTCCTGAACCTCTTGTCATGGCTCTGGATCTTCACCTGCCATTCAACTATTTGGGTGAGGACACTTTCTGGGATATGTCATCTTCTTCCATTGTTTCCTGTCCTCTTTCACCCCCATGACAGGATTGGATTTCTCTGTACCCAATATCCAGCACGGTAACCAGTCCGTTGTGGTGGGGTCGTCATGTATCCATTTGGTGTTGCCCCCCTGACAACACAGGGATTGCACTACTGATGCCTGAGCTGGAAACGCCCCACGTATGCCAAGGAGTAGATGCCTGTCTTCCTGGGGCATAAGGACTCCCAGCAATGGCCATCATGCTAGGTGGCCTTTGCTGTGGCTGGATGGCGCCCGTGGGGAAAGCCCTTGGTCGGAGTGGGTGGCATCAGGGTGGATGACCCCCAAGGAACCGGACTAAGTCATCTCTTCCTGGTGACTGTATTGTGCTGGCAGTCTCCAAGAAGGACAAGATTGAGTACAATGCTGACAGATATGACCCTAAATCGTTCCCGTCCCTCGCTATGCCGTGGGAGGAACGTAGGGCTACAGTAAGAAGAGAGCCATATTCACCTCAGTATTTTGTCTGTAGCAGAATGGTCGGGGACTCCTTTCTACCACTGAAGCCTCAATTTTTTGTTGAACATCTTGAGGATAAGTTTGGGGAAGTGACAGCACTGTCCAAGATCAGAAGTGGTGCAGTCTTGATTCGGATTTGTGACTGGCTGGGTGATATTCCTGTTTCTGTCACTCCCCATAAAAGCCTCAACATGGTCCAGGGGATTATTTTCCATCGTGATTACCTCTTGCAGTCTGACAACAAGCTCCGTGCCAATTTAGAACGTCAGGGTGTTCATTTCATCTGGCGCATTTACAGGGGACCCAAAGACAACAGGGTTGCTACCGATTCCTTCATCTTGGCCCTCGAGGGTGATTCATTGCCAGAAAAGGTCAAGGTGATGGTTTACCGCTGTGACGTTTAACCATACGTCCCTCCCCCCATGCGGTGCTTTAAGTGCTGGAAATTTGGGCACGTCTTCCCGCGGCACTTCCAACGCCACATGTTGAGACTGTGGACGTCCACTGCATCCAGATATTCCCTGTGCACCTCCTCCCACTTGTATCAACTGCGGAGAGCAGCACTCCCCCTGCCCGCCAGACTGCACAGTACTCCGAAAGGAGCAGAAAGTCGTGAAGTACAATACTTTGGACTGGTTGACTTACCAAGAGGCTGAACATAAATTTGAACGATTACACCCCGTTTGATTGACATCGACGTACGCTGCAGCTACGTAAACATCACCATCACAAATAACAGTCGTGCCACACTCTGTGCCATGAACAGTTGGCCCTCTGGGCCTCCAGACTACATCTGCCCCCCTTGATGGTAGGGGAGAAAAATCTCCTTCCGTTGCTCCCAAAGTACCTTCTTTGGGAGCAAGGCCCTTCCAAATGCAGGGGACATTGGTCCCCTCCACCCAGCTGGAGGAGCAACAGCTCCTGTCGTGTGGAAGGGGTCCCTTGGTATCCTCTCTCCCAAGTTGTCCACTAATGCCACAGTGGACACTCGCCAGTGACTAAAGGAGCCAAAAGCTGCTGGATGAAGAGCTTCTCGGTCTTCCTCCATGCCTGAAGCTACTTCAGAGAAGTCCTCCCAGCAAGCCCCTAACGAGAAGTGAGAGGCTAAGCAAACAAAGAAGTCTGCTAAGAAAAAGGACCCTCTGGTGGCCCCAACACCACAACTTCCTACCAATTCTGCACCTGCAGATGAGGTGGAGATCTCACTATCCCCTGTGGACCTGGATCTCACTGATGGCTCATCCACAATAGGAATGGATACAAATACTTAATCGGTGGCAGCAGGTGACCCTGAGGCGCAACCTGCCTCATTGCATGCTTCATGCCTTCCGAGCCTCACGATAATGTCATCCTCCAGTGGAATTGCTGCGGTTTTCTTCACCACCTGGCTGAGCTATGGCAACTGTTAAGCTTCACACCTGCTTTCTGCATTGCCCTCAAGGAAACCTGGTTCCTGGCAATGTAGACCCCTGCCCTTTGCAGCTATAGGGGATATTACAATAACTGTAGCGACTTTAATAGTGTGTCAGGTGGAGTTTATGTCTATGTCCTAAACTCAGTATGCAGTGAACCTGTGCCCCTTCAAACCCCTCTTGAAGCTGTGGCTGTCAGGCTAAGGATGATGTGGGAAATAACTGTCTGCAATGTATATCTTCCTCCAGATGGTGCAGTACCCCTGAATGTGTTGGCTGCACTGATTCATCAACTCCCTAAAACTTTCCTACTTTTTGGAGATTTGAATGCCCATAATCCCTTGTGGGGTGGCACTGTGCTTGCTGACCGACGTAGAGATGTCAGAACTTTCCTATCTCAACTTGACATCTGCCTCTTATATACTGGGGTCCCTACACATTTCAGTGTGCCCTTAACTCGGCCATTGACTTACCCCTCTGCAGCGCAGGACATCTCCCATCTGTCCACCGGAGAGCCCACGATGACGTGTGGTAGTGACCACTTTCACATCTTCCCGTCACTCCCCCAGTGTCATTGCCCCGGACGTCTACCAAGATGGGCTTTAAACAAGGCATACTGGGAAGCTTTCACCTCTGCTGTTGAATCTCCTCCACATGATACCATCGATGTGATAGTTGAGCAGGTCACTAGAACAATTGTGTCTGCGGCAGAAAACACGATCCCTTGTTCCTTAGGGTGCCGCCCCCCCTCCCCAGTGAAAGTCAGTACCTAGAGCACCTAATAACTTTTAAACGGCTCCGTGCCTGCATTTGCCAGCTTATAAAAAGATGGAAACGGGCATGTTGGGAGAGGTATGTCTCGACCATTGGGTGCCATATGTCACCTTCCCAAGTCTGTACGAAGATCAGGGTACTAGACCCCGACAGGTGTTAGTGGCATTAACATCAATGGCGTCTTATCTGCCGATGCAACCGCTGTTGCCGAGTGCTTTGTTGAGCACTATGCTCCAACCTCTTCATCAGAGAATTATCCCCCAGCGTTTACACCCTCAAACAGCGGATGAAAAAGAAAGCCATCTCGTTCACCGAACGTCACAGTGAACCCTATAATGCTCCATTTACAGAGTGGGAGATCCTCAACGTACTCGCACATTGCCCCGACACAGCTCCTGGGCCAGATCAGATCCACAGTCAGATGATCAAACATCTCTCATTGGACTACAAGTGGCATCACCTCGTCACCTTCAACCGGACCTGGTGCGATGGCGTCTTTCCATTGCAGTGGCGGGAGATAATTATCATTCCTGTGCTCAAACCTGGTAAAAACCTACTTGGTGTGGATAGCTATTGGCCCATCAGTCTCACCAACGTTCTTTGTAAGCTGCTAGAATGTATGATAAGTCGGTGGTTGTGTAGGGTCCTGGAGTCAAGGGGCCTCCTGGCTCCATGCCAGGGCGGTTTCCGCCAGTATCGCTTTACCATTAATAATCTAGTTTCCCTCTAGTCTGTCATCTGAACAGCCTTTTCCAGTGCCAACAGCTGGTAGCCGTCTCTTTTTATTTACGAAAAGCTTAAGACACAACCTGGCAACACCATATCCTTGCCACATTATATGAATGGTATCTCCAGGTGCCTCAGCCTGATTTTTATCCAAAATTTCCTATCGCTCCGTACTTTCTGTGTCAAAGTTGGCGCCTCCCACAGTTCTCCCCATATCCAGGAGAATGGGGTCTCGCAGGGTTCTGTATTGAGTGTCTCTCTATTTTTAGTGGCCATTAACGGTCTAGCAGCAGCTGTCGAGCCATCAGTCTCACCTTCTCTGTATGCAGACGACTTCTGTATTTCGTACTGCTCCTCCAGTACTGTTGTTGGTAAGCGGCGTCTACAGGGAGCCATCCACAAGGCGCAATCATGGGCCCCAGCCCACGGCTTCCAGTTTTCAGCTGTGAAGTCATGTGTCATGCACTTCTGTCGGCATCTTACTGTTCATCCAGAACAAAAACTTTATCTTAATGATGATCCACTTACTGTAGTGGGACATATTGATTCTTACGACTGGTTTTCGACGCCCGATTGACATGGCTTCCTCACTTTCGTCAGCTCAAGTGGAAGTGCTGGCAGCATCTCAATGCCCTCTGCTGCCTGAACAACACCAACTGGGGTGCATATTACTCTATGCTGCTGCAGTTCTACAGAGCCCTTGTTCAATCCCACCTTGGCTATGGGAGGCTGGTTTGTGGTTCGGCGGTGCCCTCGGTGTTGCGTTTACTCGACCCAGTACACCACTGTGGCAATCGACTGGCAACAGGACCATTTAGGACTAGTCCGGTGACCAGCGTCCTGGTGGAGGCCCAAGTCCCTCCATTAAAGGTTAGGGGTGCACAACTGCTCGCCAGCTACGTTCCGCACATTCATAGTTCTCCTGAGTATCCGAATTACCATCTCATTTTCCCATCCACGGCAGTTCATCTCCTGCATCGGAGGCCCAGATCTGGGCTTAAGATATCGGTTTGCGTCCAATCTCTTCTGTCTGAAGTGGAGTCCTTGCCTTTACCACCTGTTCTCAGGGCCAATTCACGTACACCTCCATGTACACCTAGGCCAAAGCTATGCCTGGCTCTTTCACATGGTCCTAAGGACTCAGTTAACCCCAGAGCTCTCTGCTGTCACTTCCTCTCAATTCTTGACATGTACCGGGACCATGAAGTGGTTTATACTGACAGCTCAATGCCTGATGGTCACGTTGGCTTCGCATTTGTCCATGAAGGACATACTGAACAGCACTCCTTGCAAGATGGATGCAGGGGTTTCACTGCGGAGCTGGTGGCCATTTTTCTTGCTCTTGAGTGCATCTGCTTGTGCCCTGACGAGTTGTTTCTTCTCTGTACTGACTCTTTGAATAGCCTACAAGCTATTGACGCTCGCGATCTTTTGGTAGTGACCATCCAGGAGTCCATCTATGACCTGGAATGGTCCAGTCATCCTGTGGTGTTGTGGATCCCAGGCCACGTCGGAATCCCAGGAAATGAACTTGCCAACATGCTACATGGAAACGGCTTCTGGAAATCGGCATCCCTGTAACTGACTTGTGATCATTATTACACCGCAAGGTGTTTCACCTCTGGGAGGGGGAATGGCATTGTCTAGGTACGCACAACAAACTGCATGCGATTAAGGAGACTACGAATGTGTGGAAGACCTCCATGCGGGCCTCTTGCAGGGACTCTGTGGTTATCTGCCGACTCCACATTGGCCATACGTGGGTAACACATGGCTACCTCCTCCGTCGCGTGGACCTCACTTTGGTGTCACAGTGGCTCACATATGACTGTCGTCCACATTTTACTGGATTGCCCACTTTTATCCACTCTGTGGCAGACTTGTAACCTTCCCAGTGCCCTACCTTCGGTGTTGGGTGACAATGTCTCAGCAGCAGATATAGTTTTGCGTTTCATTCGTGAGGGGGGTTTTTATCGTACCATCTAAGGGTGAGCATTTAGCCTTCTCTCTAAGGTCGCCACCCTCCCTCCATTTTAACTCTGTCGCACTTTCTTTGCATTTGTTTGTCTTGGTGGTCATGTTTTCCCTATATATGTTTATCTTGCCTTGTCTTTTTGGGATGGACATTTTAATGTGTTGCAGAGTGGCTGGCGCCTCCTCTTTCATTATTGTGATCAGCCAGCCCAGACTATATGCTCTAAGGTTTTAAGACTTTCTTCTTCTTTTCCTTGTGGTGTATGTTTCCCCTGTTTTTTGTTCGTTCCATTCGTTTTCTTTTTAGGTGTGGGGTTGGGTGTTTTTATACCCCAAACAAACAAACCAACCAATCAACCAAAACATGATAAGCTAAGGCTGATGTAAAGCTCCCAACATTGGCCCTGTTGCTCAACAATATTTTGGATACAATCTAAGTTTTATTTCATACCAAATAACAAAAGTAATATGAAAAACTGCATATGTAACTCAGAAATATGCAGCAAAATGTGCAGTAAACAAAAACCTTTCACCACTACATACAGCAGAAACTGAAGATTAATGTCTGAGTTCCAGCATATATATCACTCATTTGTCTCTGACAGAATTATTATGAATAAAAAGAAGAGCATAAGCACTGTGCGGGTGTAAAAGCGACTGTGGTGTTGAAAATGAAACCAGCAGCAGTAAAATTTCTTTCAGAGTCAGAGGTAGATGCTGGTACGCACAATATTGTGCTGGCGATCTTCTGAAGAGTGAGAAAATTTTGACTGTTCATTTTCCAATAAGAAGCCACATTTTCTTCAATTTTGCCGGTTTGATTTAAATAGTATGCGTAGACACATTCAGAGTACCAGGTAGGACGAGTGGTGGCACACATAAAGACATTCCTAGCACACACGGACAGGTACAAAGGCACGTGCATTAACACATCCAGAGCAGTTAAATGGTTAATGCATGAGTACGCAAATGCAGAACAGTCATTGGAAGCAATCATTTCATAAAATATTTAGGAGTATGTGAATGGAGCAATTTAAAGTGAAACAACCACATAAAAGTAATCACAAGAAATGCAGATGTGAGACAGGTTCATTGTAAGAATCTTGGGAAATTTTGTCCGTCAACAAATGAAGTAGTATTTCAAATCCTTTGTTCGAAGAATACTTGAATATTACTCGTCAGTGTGGGATCTGTACCAGATAGGATTGATAAAGGAAATACAGAAGATCCATTGGAGGACAGCACGCTTTGTTACAGGTTCATTTACTGAGCATGAAAGCATCCTGGAGATGGTCAACTGGCTCCAGTGGCAGATGCTGCTGGAGAGGTGTGGTCTACTGTTGAAGTTCCGAGAGTGTACATTCCTAGAAGAGTCGAGAAATAGATTGCTTCCTCATACATATATCTCGTGAAAATACTGTGAAGAAAAAATTAGATGGATTCGGGCCATGTGGAGGCTTACTGGCAGTCATTGTTCCTGTGAACCATTCCTAACTGGAGACAGGAAAAGGGGGAAGTGACAGTGGTACACAAAGCCCTGTGACTTGTGCTACATAGATGTATAACGAACACGGGTAGCAGTACAGGAGTATTTGCATTTGATTGTTGTGTCTACTAAAAATAAAAAAAAGAACCATTGCTGTAAACATTGTGAAGGCATTTCTTGTAATCAAGTTTTGGAGCTGAAGGCAACTGTTAATGGATTATGGTTGATGAAAAGAAACAGCTGTGTGTTGTAAAAGTACGAGGTGCTACCCAAAATATCTGGGATTAGTGCTGCCATCTGTTGAAAACCTTACCTTTGGATTAATGGTCACCATAACCCTCGAAGTAGTTCCCGTCCACACGTACACACCAGTCCCAGTGCTTCTGCCACTGGTCAAATGTTTCCTGGAAGTCCTGTTCTTTGAGAGTGTTTATCACTGCCAGTGATGCTTTTCAAATCCTCTCTAGAGTGTCGAACCGATGGTCTTTCAACTTGAGTTTCAGTTTTGGCAATAGCGCGAATTGCAAGGTGCAAAATCTGGCCAGTACGGTGGGTGCCATAAAACCACCGTGTTGTTTTTTGCCAAAAAAGTTCCTGGTGAGCAAGGACGTGTGACAGGGTGCGTTGTCGTGATGCAGCAGCCTGTTCCCTCGACATCAGATTTTGGGCCATCGTCACCGTACGTTTCCACGGAGCCATCGCAAAATGTACCAGTAGTACACGGAATTCACTGATTTGTTGGATGTGACGAATCCTTTGTGCACAATTCCCTCGATATCAAAGTAAACAATGATCACGCTCCTCACCTGTCTCACTTTTTTGTGTCTTGGAGAGCCTGGGCTCTTCCCCCAAACACTTGTTGAATCATTGCAAGGGTCTCCGTAGCACTTTTCCTGAGATTCACACAGAATTTGATACACATATGCTGTTCTGTTCACGGATCCATCATAAAATCACCACACACCAAACGCATAGTATTATGGAAATCACTGTGGGCGCACAACACATCCTCCCAGCTTAATGCCACTCCGCACAGACTCATCAGATATCCAGCTGTTGCCACTTAGCAGTGCAAAGATCTACTACTCTTACTTTCCAGATGGTAGCACCAGTCCCAAAAATTTTGGATTCCACCCCATGTAGTTTTAAATTACATAGGTTATCACTAATGTCTATTTTTCAATACATGTATAATTTTATTCCACCATCATTACCATTCTTCATGCATAAGGAGGTCTGTCTATGGATAGTCATTCCCTGATGACAGAAATCTGGACTGCATGTGGATGTGCCTGTTGGATGATTTGTTGTTACATCATATATATATATATATATATATATATATATATATATATATATATATATATCTGTGCACGTACACGTGGGCGTGGGCACCCTGGCAAGGGCATAGCAGCCTGGACCCTCACATTGTACTTCAGGATAACAGCAAAGTGTGAGCCTGCCCTTGGTGCCCGGCACTTAGGTGGGATGCAGTGGTTCGTGTGGCAGTGGAGGCAAAGGTGTGTGCATCATCAGCACAGCATGGAGCAGTGGAGTGGTGGCATCACATAACTGCCTAGCTGTTCAGTGATGACAAGCTGGTTCGTGCACCCTTAAATACCGCAGCCCCATGCTGATTTCACACTAGTAGTGGAATTAGTGTGTTATAAAGAATAGTCTAGAACAGGCAATGGCCCAGTTGTTGCTGTCAGGCTGCAATACTCCCTGGAGGCTGGTGCACTGTCAGCACACGTGACCTATCATCATGGAGGCGTTGCAAAGCTGCCAACCACGCTGTCCACTGGCAATCACTGACTGACCCTGGAGGTGTCCCATATTTTCATTCTGCACTTCAAAGTCTTGTTTATAGTTGTACCCATTACATCTTCTCCCACCTACAGAGAAAATTTGCCCTCAGATTTTGCAGAAACACAGGTACTGGTTTATTTACAACTATTCACAATTCCACCTCCACTCACAGTATCCCTTTGTCCTTTGCACTATTTACATTATCTGTCTGACTTCACTAGCATTTGGCTCTACATTGAGGTCTTCATTTATGGTTAACTTTGTCCCATGTCAAGTTGCTTCTGGTTGTGACTGGTTTGAACCCATAAGTTGAAGGTTGACAGAGATAGGATTTGCTTTTTGTTTGAATTTGTGGTATATCATTCCTGTTTCTGTGAAAATCAGACTTCTGGGGCTGACGATCCCCTAACCAGTAATTACAGCTCCCAGAATGAGACTTTCACTCTGCAACGGAGTGTGCGCCATTATGAAACTTCCTGGCAGATTAAAACTGTGTGCCGTACTGAGACTCGAACTCGGGACCTTTGCCTTTCGCAGGCAAGTGCTCTACCGACTGAGCCACCCAAGCACGACTCACGCCCCATCCTCACAGCTTTACTTTTGCCAGTACCTCGTCTTCTACTTTCCAAACTTTACAGAAGCTCTCCTGCAAACCTTGCAGGTCCTGAGTTCAAGTCTCGGTTCGGCACACAGTTTTAATCTGCCAGGAAGTTTCAGTCATTACAGCTGATTTTTGGTGTTGTATTTCTGTTATATGCTCTAAAAGATGTTCCATCAACATGCGGCCATGCTACTTGGTTAACATTCAATTAAGGAGGCAAGCAGGGTGAGGTCTAACATGTTATTAAGGAAGGTTAGATTTCTGTGGATAAAATATCAAAGGCAAGATCAGGTACATAAATCAATGTGTGGGTTGTATTCAGGGTGATGGTTCCTGTCACAATGGTGGGTAATCAGAACATTGGTCCATTATGTCCCATTGGGTACCACTGATTAACAGTTCTTGACCTTGTAGTTCTGTCTGCTGTGTGCCACTCTGTCGACCCTGCTTGTAATGAGCACAGACACCAGCTGCTTGGTTTGCTATGTAGTACAACCAGTGTAGACCCACTCTTTGGAAACATACTGTTTTTTTTTCTGGCATTACTTCTTTTGGGCATTCTGTAGCAGAATTTGAGAGGGGAACAACAAAAAGCCACAGGACCTCAGAATGTCCCAGGCCATCGGGACTCGCAGCAGTGGCAGCATACTGGGATCCTGTCACGCACCTGGTCAGCTTGATGGAGCAGGACAATCAGCTGTTATTGTCGGTTGAAGACACCCAGCCAGCCCCTGACTCGCTGAAGTGCACCGGGGGTCCTAATCAGCATGAAGCAGGTCGGTACTGGCCTCTATCATACGCGCCATCGCAGAATATTCCAGTGGTACTGGATGGATAGAGTGAGGATGTAGTGGATGAGAAGATACCAATTAAGTCCTGTGCACCACTACTCTTCTTTTCAGTGTATAATTTAATCGCTAGCGGTTCGAAACGCTTACATATTGGTACAGAAGCAACCACAGACAGAGAGTGGCGTATTCTGATAGAGATTGAGAATGCAGCTAAAAGTATTAAGAGTTCGGTTTATGGAGGTGGAATGGGATGAACTCTGTCGTGCAAAAGCGTATATCATGCAGCAGTTGACCACCGGCTATCACCCTAGCCGTCCTCCTCCGGACACTTACAATACTGTGCTCTGTGTATCCATCACAACAGATACAATGAGTCAGCACTCCGTGTGAAATCAGGCAACACATCCATTTATCTACAGTATTCCACCAATCAAAACTTTTTCGATCTACAGATGGTACTATCCAGTGTGTTGGAAAGACTGAACAGATGGCTGCCTTGTGTTAAAGCTGTGTACAGAGATATTGCAGAGTATCTAAGTATGAACAGTGTGCATGTAGACGACTCCGAACAGTGGGTCAGTATGGTGCTGGCGAAAGCTAATGTACCGGCAATAAGTTTGAGAGAAAACCGTGCTGAATTCTATGTTTACAAGAAGGCTTTATTTTTTATACCCTGTAATGGCGTTAAGATAAAGAAAGAACCAGTTGATGTAGTGCATCCTGTGTACGATTACTGAATAAGTAAATGTATATGACCATGTATGTGTTTTTCATTTCTTACCTCTTATTATATTGCAAGTACTAAAGCTATTGCCCCACTATTTTCACTGGAAACATGCAACAGCAGAAAGTTATGTCATTTAACTAAATTCTCATTAAAACCCCATTGCACGCCAGTACTTGAAATGGTCGGCATCATAGAAAGGGCATAGTGTTCATTATCTTCTGTAAAAATGCATTGCACGCCAGTACCTGACGTAGTAGGTATCATGGCAGAGTGGGTGAAGCATCAAGACTTAGTTGTAAGCGACTGGAGCTGTGACGGTGCACAAGAAGACCGGATGGAGAAGAATGGCGCACTCCTTCCCCACAACATAGTGCAATACAGTAGAGACCCATTAATCCGAACTAATTGGGACTGGACCTTGTTCGGATTACCGATTTGTTCGGATTAGCCGGAATTATGGTGACGAGTTTCTAGAATGAAGTATACCAAGCAGATAATAGGTACACCATGGTAACAAATGGGAACAAGTGTGGGAACAATGGCTCACTCTCACTCCCTGCCCTTGTTGTTGTGCATTGTTGAGACCTTTGTAGTGTCTGAGGTCAGTGCACTGGCAGCTGGTTCGCAAAGTGCTTGGTTATGTTAGTTATGGATCGCTGGCACGCGTAACAGTTGTATTGTATTCATTCAGGTGTAGTGGTGTACGTATTTTCGTCATGAGTAAACGGAAACATACAACGTTAGCTCTCAAAGAAGAACTGAATGCTTTGAAGCGGATAGACAAAGGTGATAATGTATCTAAACTGGCAACGGAGGAGTGGCCGAGCGGTTCTAGGCGCTTCAGTCTGGAACCGCGCGACCGCTACGGTCGCAGGTTCGAATCCTGCCTCGGGCATGGATGTGTGTGTTGTCCTTAGGTTAGTTAGGTTTAAGTAGTTCTAAGTTCTACGGGACTTATGACCTCAGATGTTGAGTCCCATAGTGCTCAGAGCCATTTGAACCATTTTGGCAATGGAACTGGGTGTTGGTAAAGCAACCATTTGTGATTGGAAGAAGAACCGAGTGAAGCTTGAACAGTCCTGTGCAACGTCTTCGAGAAAAACACTCCACATTCGGCAGACTTTGAAACAGTCCCAGTACGATAAAGTGGATGAAGCTCTTTTCCTTTGGTTTACGCAGGAAAGAGAAACAACTCCGTTGAGAGGAGAAGGCTGTTTACCTGAACAAGTTAATGAAAGGTGACGAGTCTTTTAGTGCGAGTACGGGTTGGCTGGACGGATTCAAATAACGTCATTGAATCCGCCAGCTAACAATTAGTGGAGAGAAGCTTTCTTCTGACCATGATGCAGTGAAAGAATACTTGGGTGAGTTTGAAAAAATGATAAGAGAAGGAAAGTATTCTCCCCAACAAATTTATAACGCTGACGAGACTGGCCTTAATTTTAGGGCATTTCCAATAAAAAGCCTCGCATCAAAAGCAGAAGACCATGCTCCTGGTTTTAAAATGTACAAAGATCGTGTGACTTTATTAGCGTGCAGCAACGCTGCTGGTAATCACAAACTGCCTTTAATACTGATCGGCAAATCTGCTAGGCCCCGAGCTTTTAAAAACTGCCACATGAAGTTCTTGCCATATACAACCAGAAAAAAGCACGGATGGATGGTAAGCTGTTCAAAGGATGGTTTCGCGGTCAGTTTGTTCCCTCTGTTCGACGGTTTTCTAAGGAAAATCGTTTGTCTCCCTGTGCAGTTATTTTGATTGACCGAGTGCCATCTCACCCCAGCACTGAGGAACTATGTGATGGAGAAATTGTGGCGAAGTTTTTGCCGCCGAATGTTACACCACTTCTACAGCCGATGGACCAGGGCGAACTGCTAGCATTAAAACTGATTTACAGAAAACAATTTTTAAGAGTGCTGATCCAAGATGATAGCACTCCTTTACTGGACAAAATTAAAAAGACCAATATGAAGGATGTTGTTTATTGGGCCGCTGAGGCATGGCAGAATATTTCAGAAAATACTCTGAGAAAATCGTGGAGAAAACTGTGGACATCTCTCGAATTTCAGGACAACCTAGTTGAAAATGAAGAGGAAGATGTACTACAAATGATACAGACAATGCCTGGATGTGAAGAAGCTAGTGAAGGAGACGTAGATGAGTGGATGGCAGCGGATGGGGCACAATCTTACTGACGCTGATTTAGCTGCTGTTGTGACTCATGACCAGGAAGTAGTGGACTACTGTGACGGAAGTGACAACGAGCCTGAAAGTGATAAAGGAGAGCCGGTGCCACACAGTGACGCAGCAGAAGTTCTCGACCTCGCGTTACGTTATTTGGAGCACCAGCCCACTGCTACACCTGCTGATTTGATGTTTAACAGACGATGGCGCAACTATGTGTCATATAACAAACTGTCTTCATTACGCCAAAAAACAATGAGTTTTTGTCATCTAAAAAGTAGGGATAAAGTGTCCGCTGTATTTTAGTAAGTTTGATAGCTTTCCGTTCATTGTTATGCATTGTTTAAACCTAATGTTTTCTTGCCAATTTTTCTAATACATATTTACTATACTGTGTAAATTACAATAGTGTGTATGTACAGCAGTTTGCTATACTTAGACTAACATTCTTAATGTTCGGATTAAACGAACGTTCGGATTACCAGGGTTCGGATTAGCAGGACTCTGCTGTAATTGTAGGTCCATCCAACTGTGGCAAGACACATGTTCTCATGTTGCTGCTAACACATCCAGATGGAGTCCGCTTTGAGCATGTGTGGGTATTTTCAAAAACACTGTTTCAGCCCAAATACCATCTATTACAGGAGATTCTGCAGGGTGTGACATACGCGACATTCAATGAGAGCAGAGATATCCCTCCACCGGAAAAAGTAAAGCCAAATACAGTGTTCATATTTGACGATGTTGTTGTGGGAAACCAAGATCAAGGTAGGCGATATTTCTGTTTCTGTCGCCATATGGCTGTTGATGTATCTTATCTGAGTAAGACATATTCCAGAATCCCAAAACAGCTGGTGAGGGATAATGCAAACATAATTATAGCATTAAAAGAGGACAATCTGAATTTCAAACACATTTACCAGGCTCATGTAGGAACCGACATGTCATTCAATGATTTTGTAAAGATATGCGCAGATTGCTGGAACCACAGTATGGGTTTCTCCTTACTGATAAAACAAGAAAACTGAATGATGGTAGGTACAGACGGAACTTCCATGAGTTGCTACATATACAGCCATGCAAAGACTTTAGTACATCAGTACACGCATCACCATGGATAAATTCGCACGCATGCCGGGAGCTCAGTTTGGTAGGAAGGGTGTACATAGACAAAACATTCGCTTTTACGTGGACGCGAAAATTCAAACTCTCGAACATAAGGTTGGAGCTGTACGCAAGGTACTAGAGACGTATTGTCAAACTCTTCAATACACTGAATGATCGGGTTAATGTAACCGAGAAGAGAGAAGAAAGTAAACAGTTTAACTGGAGGGGGAATAGCTGTCATTGAGAACGGGACAGTGTACGAACGGGATAACGCAATTGAAAAGAAGATAGGCAACTTAACTGAAGGGAAAATAGCTGTTGCCGAGAACAGTGACTAGCATAAGAAGAAGAAGAGCGGATATATACAACCTCACGCTGCACAGAAGTCCGATTAGTATACACCGAGAAGTTCACTAAGCATAAAGTCATCGATGCACGGAAGGCCGTTGACGACAAGTTACAGTTGCTGAGGTTAGGCCATTTGAAGCAAGAGCTGACACTGCGATAAACCTTTAAACCAGTTACTGAATCCGTCGATGAACCCTCAGCGAAATTCCGCTACGACGACGATGACGCTATTGCCGATTCCATTAACCGTCACAGGATAGACAAAACATTCGGTATTAGTCGTGAGAAACCATACATGTTTGGCACACAGCCTATAACTTTAAATGAAAAAACGATACAAATCGGCGATAAACAATTTCAAAGAACACCCAGTTTGCTGAACCTTATTTTCCTAAGACTCACAAAAACTGTAAATTATTCGCCTTAGATCTGGAAATGTTTCGCGAAATAATGCTTTTAACTGATTTACATAAGAATACAAAAACCCGAAGCAATGTGAAATACAGATCCCTTTAAGAACTATTTTGGATGGTGAAAAAATAGCAGTGGTGATGATACTGACATGCAGCATAAAAGAGTGAGCAATCGATGCCCGCAGTGTATGTATATTACGACGACGCCATTGAGCTAATAGACAGCCTACGACTGCTCATGGCATCAACTGCCGCTGGTAATATAGCTCATTCGAATGAAGTTTTTTCAATAATTTCTGAGCTTAGAGAGACAGGCATCATCGAATAAGTAGCTAGACAACTGCACAAACCAGCAAACGACCTGTGGCAGGCGGATCTTGTCGACATGAGGGAATATTCAAGTGTGAATAACGGATTCAAATATATTTTAATGGTCATTGATACTTAATATAAATATGCCTGGGCATTACCTGTGACAGCGAAAACAGGAAAGGAAGTCGCGCATGTGTTTGATGGAGTGCTGCAGACGGGGACAAATCGAAGCCCAGACAACCTTCCAACAGATCACGGCGCTGAGTTTTTCAATAAATATGTCAAGGCTGTGATGGAATGGTATGGAATACATCACTACTCGACGTTCATCCACCTGAAGGCGAGTATCGTGGAACGTCTGAACATAACAGTGAAAACCCAGATGTGGATGCAATTCATCTTTGTGTTTCATGCAGATGGATCGATATCCACCCGCAAATAATTGCACAGTATAATTGAACCAAACATCGCACAATAACAATGAGACCAATCGATGTTCGTGATATTTTCATATTTATTTCATATTTATTTGGTTGCCTGTAGACAACTGTTGTGTTGTATAGGTATCGTTAGATGGTTATACAAATGGTTATACATAAGGTCAGTAGTTACATAGTTATACAGATTCTGGTACAAATGATTACACAAAAGTTAACATATGGTATATGATTATATAAAAGGTCAGTATGGTTGTATGACATAAATTACAGTTTCTTTGATAACATTCACATTTATAATAATAGAGAATCATATTTTTTCATTATGTAGAAATTCACTTATGCTATAGAATGTTTTCTCTTTCAACCATGTCTGTACCATCATTTTAAATCTATTCTCATGCAATTCCCTCGTTCCATGTGATGTATTGTTGTAAAATGTTTTGCCACCATGTAAAAAATTATTCTGGATTTTACTCAAACATGTCCAAGGAATGTCTAATAAGTTCCTATTTCTGGTTTCATAAGAGTGCACATCTGACCTGCTTTCATACATGTGGGCATTCTCTTTGGCATGCATAATAGCTTTAAGTATGTGTAGACTGGGAACTGTAAGAATTTTGTGCTCCATGAAGTACTGTCTGCAAGAAGTTAAATTGCTCACACCAAAAATACATCTAATGGCTTTCTTCTTCCAGAGGGAAACATCTTTTGCCCCAGCAGAGTTTCCCCAAAGAGGTATTCCATAATACAGATGAGTATGGAAAAAGGCATGGTATGTCATAAGTATGCACTCCTTACCGACACAATCCTTCAGTTTTCTAAGGAGATATACAGGGTGATACAAAAAGGTACGGCCAAACTTTCAGGAAACATTCCTCACACACAAAGAAAGAAAATATGTTATGTGGACATGTGTCCGGAAACACTTACTTTCCATGTTAGAGCTCATTTTATTACTTCTCTTCAAATCACATTAATCATGGAATGGAAACACAGAGCAACAGAACGTACCAGCGTGACTTCAAACACTTTGTTACAGGAAATGTTCAAAATGTCCTCCGTTAGCGAGGATACATGCATCCACCCTCCGTCGCATGGAATTCCTGATGCGCTGATGCAGCCTTGGAGAATGGCGTATTGTATCACAGCCGTCCACAATACGAGCACGAAGACTCTCTACATTTGGTACCGGGTGTGCGTAGACAAGAGCTTTCAAATGCCCCCATAAATGAAAGTCAAGAGGGTTGAGGTCAGGAGAGCGTGGAGGCCATGGAATTGGTCCGCCTCTACCAATCCATCGATCACCGAATCTGTTGTTGAGAAGCGTACAAACACTTCGACTGAAATGTGCAGGAGCTCCATTGTGCATGAACCACATGTTGTGTCGTACTTGTAAAGGCACATGTTCTAGCAGCACAGGTAGAGTATCCCGTATGAAATCATGGTAATGTGCTCCATTGAGCGTAGGTGGAAGAACATACTGACGAAACTAAAATGAGCTCTAACATGGAAATCAAACGTTTCCGGACACATGTCCACATAATGTCTTTTCTTTATATGTGTGTGAGGAATGTTTCCTGAAAGTTTGGCCGTACCTTTTTGCAACACCGTGTAGAACTCTTGCCAACTTACTGCACAGCTTTTCTGTGTGCGTATTCCAGCACAGTTTGGTATCAAGATGAATGCCTAGCAGTTTTACTGAATGTCTGAGTTCATTAGGTCCATCATTAATATCTCTAAGGGAAAAAGAGGATGTGTTCAGTGTTATTGCTATACTATTTTAAGAACTATAAATAAATAATACTACAAATGCTTACCTATTTCATTTCTTTCTTCTGCTTCCACATTTCTTTGTCGGTCTCCGACAAGCGTTTAACATACACTCGTCGATGCATCTTGTTTCTTATATCGATTTTTATAATCAGTGTGGCGAACACCATAAAACAGTTCAGCTTTTCAACCTCCATTATAAGCACTTGACTGTGAATAAACTCCATTGTGAGTATCGGACTACCCACGCGTACTAATGGGAAGGTAAAGCAACCCTCAAAAACTGTGGCCACTGGTAGTCGATGGCCACAACACTGTGTTATTTAACGCACATGTAGCCGCTACAAGTTGCGTCTTCAGACGTAAGAAAATGGGCCCGGACCCATCCGTCTGTGGTACGACCTTGGGAACACGCCTATCCTTATATTAAACGCTCTGAGTAACCAGATATCACCCACTGGGATTATTTGTGATCTCTCAAAGACTTTTGATTGTGTAAATCATGGAATACTTCTAGATAAGCTCAAGTATTAATGGGGCAGCGCTCAAATCGTTTAAATCATACCTAACTGGAACAGTGAAGAAAGTTCAAATAAGCAGTTCACATAATATGCAAAAAATAGGTGATTTCTCAAACTGGGGAACAGTCAAGAATGGGGTGCCTCAAGGTTCGGTCTTGGGTCCTCTGCTGTTCTTAATATATATTAATGACTTGCCATTCTATATTCACGAAGATGCAAAGCTGGTACTTTTTGCCGATGATACAATATAGCTATCACACCCAACAGACAAGAATTAACTGGTGAAATTGTAAATGATGTTTTTCAGAAAATCATTAAGTGGTTCTCTGCAAATTGGCTCCATTAAACTTTGACAAAGCACAGTATATACAGTTCCATACAGTAAATGGAATGACACCAGTAATAAATATAGACTTCGATCAGAAATCGGTAGCTAAGGTAGAATATTCAAAATTTCTAGCTGTATGCATTGATGAGGGGTTGAACTGGAAAAAGGTCTGCTGAAACGTTTGAGTTCAGCTACTGATGCTATTAGGGTCATTGCAAATTTTTGCGATATACATCTCAGTAAATTAGCTTCTTGTTGTTGTTGTGGTCTTCAGTCCTGAGACTGGTTTGATGCAGCTCGCCATGCTACCCTATCCTGTGCAAGCTTCTTCATCTCCCAGTACTTACTGCAACCTACATCCTTCTGTATCTGCTTAGTGTATTCATCTCTTGGTCTCCCTCTACGATTTTTACCCTCCACGCTGACCTCCAATGCTAAATGTGTGATCCCTTGATGCCTCAGAACATGTCCTACTAACTGTTCCCTTCTTTTTGTCACGTTGTGCCACAAACTCCTCTTCTCCCCAACTCTATTCAATACTTCATCATTAGATATGTGATCTACTCATCTAATCTTCAGCATTCTTCTGTAGCACCACATTTCGAAAGCTCCTATTCTCTTCTTGTCCAAACTATTTATCGTCCATGTTTCACTTCCACACATGGTTACACTCCATACAAGTGCTTTCAGAAACGTCTTCCTGACACTTAAATCTATACTCTATGTTAACAAATTCCTCTTCTTCAGAAACGCTTTCCTTGCCATTGCCAGTCTACATTTTATATCCTCTCTACTTTGACCATCATCAGTTATTTTGCTCCCCAAATAGCAAAACTCCTTTACTACTTTAAGTGTCTCATTTCCTAATCTAATTCCCTCAGCATCACCCGACTTAATTCGACTACATTCCATTACCCTCGTTTTGCTTTTGTTGATGTTCATCTTATATCCTCCTTTCAAGAGACTGTCCATTCCGTTCAACTGCTCTTGCAAGTCCTTTGCTGTCTCTGATAGAATTACAATGTCATCGGCAAACCTCAAAGTTTTTATTTCTTCTCCATGGATTTTAATACCTACCCCGAATTTTTCTTTTGTTTCCTTTACTGCTTGCTCAATACACAGATTGAGTAACATTGGGGAGAGGCTACAACCCTGTCTCACTCCCTTCCCAACCACTGCTTCCCTTTCATGCCCCTCGACTCTTGCAACTGCCATCTGGTTTCTGTACAAATTGTAAACAGCCTTTCGCTCCCTGTATTTTACCCCTGCCACCTTTAGAATTTGAAAGAGAGTATTCCAGTCAACATTATCAAAAGCTTTCTCTAAGTCTACGAATGCTAGAAATGTAGGTTTGCCTTTCCTTAATCTTTCTTCTAAGATAAGTCGTAAGGTCAGTATTGCCTCACGTGTTCCAATATTTCTACGGAATCCAAACTGATCTTCCCCGAGGTCGGCTTCTACCAGTTTTTCCATTCGTCTGTAAAGAATTCGTGTTAGTATTTTGCAGCTGTGACATATTAAACTGATTGCTCGGTAATTTTCACATCCGTCAACACCTGCTATCTTTGGGATTGGAATTATTATATTCTTCTTGAAGTCTGAGGGTATTTCGCCTGTCTCATGCATCTTGCTCACCAGATGGTAGAGTTTTGTCAGGACTGGCTCTCCCAAGGCCGTCAGTAGTTCTAATGGAATGTTGTCTACTCCCGGGGCCTTGTTTCGACTGAGGTCTTTCAGTGCTGTGTGAAACTCTTCACGCAGTATCGTATCTCCCATTTCATCTTCATTTTCATCCTCTTCCATTTCCATAATATTGTCCTCAAGTACATCGCCCTTGTATAGACCCTCTATATACTCCTTCCACCTTTCTGCTTTCCCTTCTTTGCTTATAACTGTGTTTCGATCTGAGCTGTTGATATTCATACAAGTGGTTCTCTTTTCTCCTAAGGTCTCTTTAATTTTCCTGTAGGCAGTATCTATCTTACCCCTTGTGAGATAAGCCTCTATATCCTTACATTTGTCCTCTAGCCACCACTGCTTAGCCATTTTGCACTTCCTGTCGATCTCATTTTTAAGACGTTTGTATTCCTTTTTGCCTGCTTCATTTACTGCATTTTTATATTTTCTCCTTTCATCAATTAAATTCAATATTTCTTCTGTTACCCAAGGATTTCTACTAGCCCTCGTCTTTTTACCTACTTGATCCTTTGCTGCCTTCACTACTTCATCCCTCAGAGCTACCCATTCTTCTTCTACTGTACTTCTTTCCCCCATTTCTGTCAATTGTTCCCCTATGCTCTCCCTGAAACTTTCTACAACCTCTGGTTCTTTCAGTTTATCCAGGTCCCGTCTCCTTAAATTCCCACCTTTTTGCAGTTTCTTCAGTTTTAATCTACAGTTCATAACCAATAGATTGTGGTCAGAGTCCACATCTGCCCCTGAGATGTCTTACAATTTAAAACCTGGTTCCTAAATCTCTGTCTTACCATTATGGAATCTATCTGATACCTTCTAGTATCTCCAGGATTCTTCCATGTATACAACCTTCTTTCATGATTCTTGAACCAAGTGTTAGCTGTGATTAAGTTATGCTCTGTGCAAAACTCTACGAGGCGGCTTCCTCTTTCATTTCTTAGCCCCAATCCATATTCACCTACTACGTTTCCTTCTCTTCCTTTTCCTACTTTCGAATTCCAGTCACCCATGACTATTAAATTTTCGTTTCCGTTCACTACCTGAATAATTTCTTTTATCTCATCATACATTTCATCAATTTCTTCATGATCTGCAGAGCTAGTTGGCATGTAAACTTGTACTACTGTAGTAGGCATGGGCTTCTTGTCTATCTTGGCCACAATAATGCGATCACTATGCTGTTTATAGTAGCTTACCCGCACTCCAATTTTTTTTATTCATTATTAAAGCTACTCCTGATTTACCCCTATTTGATTTTGTATTTATCACCCTGTATTCACCTGACCAAAAGTCTTGTTCGTCCTGCCACCGAACTTCACTAATTCCCACTATATCTAACTTTAACCTATCCATTTCCCTTTTTAAATTTTCTAACCTACCTGCCCGATTAAGGGATCTGACATTCCACGCTCCGATCCGTAGAACGCCAGTTTTCTTTTTCCTGATAATGACGTCCTCTTGAGTAGTCCCCGCCCAGAGATCCGAATGGGGGACTATTTTACCTCCGGAATATTTTACCCAAGAGTACGCCATCATCATTTAACCATACAGCAAAGCTGCATGCCCTCGGGAAAAATTACGGCCGTAGTTTCCCCTTGCTTTCAGCCGTTCTCAGTACCATCACAGCAAGGCCGTTTTGGTTAGTGTTACAAGGCCAGATTAGTCAATCATCCAGACTGTTGCCCCTGCAACTACTGAAAAGGCTGCTGCCCCTCTTCAGGAACCACACGTTTGTCTGGCCTCTCAACAAATACCCCTCCGTTGTGGTTGCACCTACGGTACGGCCATCTGTATCGCTGAGGCACGCAAGCCTCTCCACCAACGGCAAGGTCTATGGTTCATGGGGGGTAAATTAGCTTACCACGCCTATTTTCATTCTCTGCTTTCGTATGGCGTCATATTCAGGGGTAAAAGAGTGTTCATTGCACAAAAGCGTGTAATCAGAATAATTGCTGGAGCGCATCCAAGATCATCCTGCAGACAATTATTTAAAGAGCTAGAGATCCTCACTGTAGCCTCACAATATATATATATATATATATATATATATATATATATATATATATATATATATATATATATATATATTCACTTACGAAATTTGTTATTAACAGTCCGAACGAATTCAAAAGTAATAGCAGTGTACATGGCTACAACACTAGGACAAAGGATGATCTTCACTACTCAAGGTTAAATCTAACTTTGGCTCAGAAGGAGGTAAATTATGCTGCCACAAAAGTCTTTGGTCACTTACCATTGCATCATAAGTCTGACAGATAGCCATATAGCAATTAAAAGGAAATTAAAAGAATTTCTTAATGGCAACTCCTTATACTCATTAGATGAATTTATGGGTATAGTAAGTGGGTAATTCCCCTCCCCCCCCCCAAAAAAAATTAAAAATATTAAGTGTCATGTAATATTTTGTGTAATGTAATATCTTGTATAGATACCTTTTATTAACCTGACACGTTCCACATCATTACGAAGTGTCGTATTCATGATCTATGGAACAAGTACTCATCTAATCTACAATGTGCATTAATATCCGTACCATGTAATCACGTCATATACCACAGCGCTGGGTCCGTATTTCTTGCATTATTTATCGCTCGAAAGTTGCGTTAACAATCGCCGATGTACCTGAGCCTAAGGTTACGTTCACAGTGGCAGCGACAACGGTCGTCAGATGCCACGGCCAGAGGTCGCCCGATAACATCGGCCGACAGCTTGGCCACAGTGCGTCCGATCTCCCCCTTCAGTGTTTGATGGGGCCAAGGAGAGGTTTGATTTTAACCTTCAAGGATGAGATGAATAACACAACGTCTCTGTGTGCTTGGAGACGAGTGCTACAATGCGGCTTTTGCTATTAAAAAGATGCCGAATGCATGTGTATGAGCTATATATCTGTCTTGAAAAGAACGTGGCGAGTACTGTATCCTCTGCCCTTAGTTTCTGGAATTAACAGACACGTTTTACAAACATATTACATGAATGAGAAATTTTCTGTTACTTACTCCAGATGATTCGTAGTAGCCTTGAAAAGCATAATTAAAACACCCTGTTTTGCTGAATTTATTTTAAGTGGTGCAGACATACGTTAATTAACCTTCAGCGGCTGTCATTCAGAATACTCGTGAAAGACAAACATAAAACTTCGAATAAGATACTCTGAAAACCTAAACCACTGAAAAGTGGAAAAGGATATGCCACATTTGCAAACCACTTCATGTAAGAGAATCACCATCCTACTGGCACAAAAACACCACTAAGCTGAAGTAATAATTTCTAGGCAATTAATGTACACCAATTACAACCCACAACAGTTTCACTGCAGCGACTTTAAGACACCATCCCTTTCAAGTGAACAAATTATTTTTGAGGTTAAATTTCCAACACAAATTTTGCCTGCTTGTGATTCGCAATAAACCTGCGATTTCAGTCCATATATTCTGAATTATATCCAGATTATATATGTCATCCTCAGGATAACACAATCTCCTTCTTTGAATGAAATTGTCAGTTTTCACAGTCTATATTTCGTGTTACGTCAGCCAGTATTACTTACGAAAACGAACTGATTTGATTTAGGCCGGCCGGAGTGGCCGAGCGGTTCTAGGCGCTACAGTCTGAAACCGTGCGACGCTACGGTCGCAGGTTCGCATCCTGCCTCGGGCATGGATGTGTGTGATGTCCTTAGGTTAGCTAGGTTTAAGTAGTTCTACGTTCAAGGGGACTGATGACCTCAGAAGTTAAGTCCCATAGTGCTCATAGCCATTTGAACCATTTTTTTGATTTGTATTTCATCGGTTTTCGTCCTAAGTCTGTACGTTCGATCAGCTACATTGTGATTCTGCACATAGTAGCGTACTGATTTTAAAAATGGCTCTGAGCACTATGGGACTTAACTTCTGAGGTCATCCGTCTCCTAGAACTTAGAACTACTTAAACCTAACTAACCTAAGGACATCACACACATCCATGCCCGAGGCAGGATTCGAACCTGCGACCGTAGCAGTAACGCGGTTCCAGACTGTAGCGCCTACAACCGCACGGCCACCCCCGCCGGCTGATTTTAAAAGATCAGACATATTGGTCCGATGTCGGTAGCCAGCGGAATCCACCGATATCGGCGCCACTGTGATCGCAGCCTGAGGCTAAATATTCGTCTTTTAATGCAATTTTTGTGCGACAAATAAGGCAAAGCATATGGACCCAGTGTTGTAGTATATGACGTGGCTACGCTGCATTTAAAATATAAAATTCCCCACACCAGTCTGTTGTCCTACAATGCAGCAGCTCCCTTCAGCTCAACCATTTCCTACTCTGAGGGACATCAATCTCGCCTCATTGTCGAGCCTGTGAATTCCATGAACTTTCCGTGCTTCAGTATGGTACAATTTCGCCAAAACCTGGGCAAAGTATCCAATTCAGCAGTGTGTAGTGAACCGATGACAATGCTTCCATTGTTTCCACATCTACCACGCCAAACTCACGTCACTTCACACCAAACTGGCCAATTAAATATTTTGATTTCCCTGTGTGCCTTATCAGGGACAGCACTGTAATGATGCCAGGTTACTATTTGCCTAGAAATTCGGCTATGACAATGAATGTGATTCCAGCTGAACAATGGCTTCCTGCTGTACCATTTCTTAGTACAAATAGTACTTGAGCTCCCATGTGGGAAATAATAACACTTATCCCCATATACACTCTTTAAGTCCAAACCAATTTACAACAATTTACTGCCTCATGGACAAAATAATATGGGTTCAAGTGATCTTCCTGGACATAAAAGCAAACTACCCCACACATACCATGTTTTCATGCAGCATTCGCCCATATCATCTGCATCGCAATTGCTGCCACGTCACCTGAGTAGCATCACATCTACACCCCTCACCCACGTTCACATGTATCCACTAGCGCTACACGTGATGCTCACACACTGCAACTACTCTATGCATGTGTAACGTCCAGATTCAACAAACTGCCTCAATATATTCATTACCTCATGAGGATACCATGTACTCACAGCATCCAGCAGCTCCCGTGTACCTGCCGGTCACGCCCACCTCCACACTTGGCTCATGTCTATTGCAACGCATATTCATTTATCTCCTCATGACACAATCCGTCCGAATGCTTCCATACCTGCCACGCATATTGTGTCACATTTCTCTTTCCCATGTTATGATGCGCTGCTTCCCAATGCTTCCATGCCTACTGTGCCTACAGTGCTGTGCATCTCTTTGCCACTTTATGATGCGCTACTCCATGACACCTCTGCTCATGCTGCATCTACCGTGTCAGGCAGTGCTTACCTCATGTTGCTGCCAGCCTCACATAACCATGACCCTTATCATTCTGCATATCCTCAGCAAGACTCCATCTGTTGAACATGGACTCGCCTATGCTGTGGTTCACTCTTAGTGAGTGCATAATGCAGTCCACAGGCATCACTGAGGACAATGACAAATTTGCAGTACTTCTTAAGCACCTCAGTGATAACGCCGATCCCATTAGTGACTTTCTGCTTGATGTCCACACACAAACAAACAAATACAAGCGTCTCAAGGCCCTACTGTTTCAACGCCTATCCCACTCAGCAGAGGAACAACCTCATCTAGTGATAACTGAACCTCACTCTATCGCAGAAGACCTTTCACACTGTGGCACAAGCTTCACCTGCAAACTGATATGAGCCTACCCTGGATTATGCCCTGTGGAATTTGTGACTATTAAAACTGCTGGAGAGCATTCAATCAGCGATGCTCATGTACAAGGATGCTTCACCATATTTCAAACTATGCATGGCTGACAGAATGTTAGCGCTTGCACAGAGCTGCCTCTTCATTACTTCTCATTGTAAATGCGCTACAGCTGACAGCATCCCCACCTAAATTTCGGCAACAAAAGAACCCAGCTGAGCCTAGCCAACACACTGCCTGTGATCTTGGTCACCACTGTGCACTTCCTACCACGCAGAAGCCAGCCACCCAACGTCTACTGGATTCGCTGAACCTTACATTCACTACTGCTCCATGAGGTTTTCTGGGTGCCAAACATAAAAAAATGCCTACAGTGCAGACTATCACTGGTGCGCCTCCGCCCGGTCGCTGATCCTTACCTGCCAGTAAAAACAGTGCGGGTCGGCTGGGCACTACACCTGCTAGCATGCTCTGCCTCTGCTGGTTCCACCCTCACTTTAGCTCTGACACACTACGTTGCATACAGCCTTGTTCATACCCAAACTGATCTCACGGCCTGGTACCAGTGCATCAGGTCACTCGTCCACTTCAGGTCTCCACAAATAATCACTTTTTACACCATCTGCTGGTCTCATCTACTACCAGATGGCTCTCGCCTCTTTGTTTAAGATGCACAACTAAATTCTTTCCTTCTAATCAACAGAGCTATTGTCAGCTGATTACGCAATCTCTCACTCTTGCTACATTTTCACCTTCACCCATGCAACTTTGCACAGCTAATGACTGGGATACTGGTGGTTGGCACCACCTCCATCACCTATGCCCTGGAAGTTCTTGGTGGCTGAAATGGTGGAACCCATCTTAGTAGTTGACTTCCTCAGGCCTTACTGTTTACTCCCAGACCTGAACTGTGCTCTGCTCCTGCACCACGATGGCCAAAAGCTGATCAGCAGCAAGTCCAGTGACTCGCTTCCTGCGAATTATATGCCATCATATCCTACTTCGCAGTCAGAGACGCCCCTCGATGTTATCTTGAGATGCCAAATGCTTACTGGTGAGCTCCACATGACATCTGTCATGCACTCTGAATTGTGGTGTTCCAACTGAGATGTGCGAGCAGCCAATGACATTCTCCATTTATGCATCGTCAAGACATTTAGTGAGCTTCATACAGCACAACAACTCACTGTTCTGCCACATCTACACCCATTTCCTGATGATGAAGACATTGCGTCGGCCTCGAAACAGTTCATTCAAGTTCCATTACCTAAATGTTCTCCCCCAACCACACCCAGTGTTACTGACAGTGCCTCTGCGACCAGGTTGTCTGTTGATGATGGTGTTACAATAACACCTATCACTATGTCCTCAGATCCCACATCATGCCGGACCATCTGGCCACAGACTATTTGTACCATCTCTGACAGGATAGTTCACTGCATCAACAACAACCCCAGCCTGCTAGTCTGCCATCATCTTCGTTTCCTACCTCCCAACAAACTGAAAGCGGCAAAAGCCACCATGGACAAACTCTTGCATGCTGGTATTGTACAGAGCCATCCAAAATGCCTGGGCTTCTCCTATCAAGCTCGCTGTTCGTTTTTGGAATACAACCTACTACCAGCTCAGAGACAGAAGTGATGACACTTTCTGCAGGACGTGACCATCATTTTGCAGGACAATGGTCAAGCACGTACAGTGCAAGCTGTTACTGATTTGTTTGACTGATGGGGCTGCTAAGTGCTGTGCCACCTACTGCATGCACCTGACTTAAGCACTCGTAAGTTCAACTCGATTTCTAAACTGGAGGAAACACTTCATAGCATTCACTTCAGAACTGCGACAAATTCGTCGGGCAATAGACTGTGTCGCTCGAGCAGTTAACACAACTGGCACGGCTAAGAGTCTCCTACGACTTCCACATCGCTGGCAATGGGTTATACACAATTCTGGTGACTACTCTGAAGGTCAGTAAAACTTTGAAACACGTATCTATTTTGCGCGAGCTGTAAGTAAATAATTGCCATTATTAAAGTGCCGACACTCGTACTTGGCGACTGTTTGGCGATTATCTGTACTTCAACGCCCTGATTGTAATAGACAGCTGCCCTGTACTGAACTTACAAGACTTCGCACATGAACTTGCTGGTTCAAAAAATGGTTCAAATGGCTCTGAGCACTATGCGACTTAACCTCTGAGGTCACACGTCGCCTAGAACTTAGAACTAATTAAACCTAACTAACCTAAGTACATCACACACATCCATGACCGAGGCAGGATTCAAACCTGCGACCGTAGCGGTCGCGCGGTTCCTGAGTTTAGCGCCTAGAACCGCACGGCCACTCCGGCCGGCCGAACTTGCTGGTACTACCATAGTCAGTGTTACTGAATCCAAACGGATCTATTTTCGGATACCTATGGCTGATGAGGATATACCAAAAATTACAATAATCACGTCATTCGGTCGTTTTTATTTTTTATTTATGACTTACAGGTTAAAAAAAGCGGCTCGGACCTGGCAGAGGTTTACTGACAGCCTGCTATTTAATATCTGTTATGCTTACCTAGTTGACGTGATAATTTTCTCGCAGTTTCCTGATGAACATGAGATTCATTTACGCACCATGTTGGGCAAGTTAGTGGCACAATTAATAACAACATATGACAACTACAGTAACTGTGTCAACTTCGTTGGACATTTGGTTGACACTTTGGGGATATGCCCCACGCTGGAGAAAAGAAACAAATTCGCCTCCTCCCTCATCCCTTGGACCATCAACACCTACAAAGTTTCCTCGTAGTCATTAATTTTTACAGGCATCCCGGCAAACGAGCATGACGTGGACGCCTGAAATGAAAACGGCCTTCGAAAAGTTTAAATCTGACCTCACACAAATTGTCACCCTCGCCCTTCCGTCGCTGGACGCACACCTCGTCATCTACATCTACATCTACATCTACATGGAGACTTTGCAAATCACATTTAAGTGCCTGGCAGGGGGTTCATCGAACCACCTATACAATTCTCTAGTATTCCAACGTCGTATAGTGCGTGGAAAGAACGAACACCTATATCTTTCCGTACGAGCTCTGATTTCCCTTATTTTACCGTGGTGATCGTTTCTCTCTACGTAGGTCGGTGTCAACAAAATATTTTCGCGTTCGGAGGAGAAAGTTGGTGATTGGAATTTCGTGAGAAGATTCCGTCGCAACGAAAAACGCCTTTCTTTTAATGGTGTCCAGCCCAGATCCTGTATCATTTCTGTCACGCTCTCTCCCATATTTCTTGATAATACAAAACGTGCTGCCCTCTTTGAACTTTTTCGATGTACTCCGTCAGTCCTATCTGGTAAGGATCCCACACCGTGCAGCAGTATTCTAAAAGAGGAGCGACAAGCGTAGTGTAGGCAGTCTCCTTAGTAGATCTGTTACATTTTCTAAGTGTCCTGCCAATAAAACTCAGTCTTTGGTTAGCCTACCCCACACATTTTCTATGTGTTCCTTCCAATTGAAGTTGTTCGTAATTGTAATGCCTTGGTATTTAGTTGAATGTACGGCCTTTAGATTTGGCTGATTTATCGTGTAACCGAAGTTTAACGAATTCCTTTTAGCACTAATGTGGATGATCTCACACTTTTCGTTATTTAGGGTCAACTGCCAATTTTCGCACCATTCAGATATCTTTTCTAAATCGTTTCGCAATTTGTTTTGATCTTCTGATGACTTTATTAGTCGATAAACGACAGCGTCATCTACAAACAACCGAAGACGGCTGCTCAGATTGTCTCCCAAACCGTTTATATAGATAAGTAACAGCAAAGGGCCTATAACACAACCTTGTTCAACGCCAGAAATCACTTCTGTTTTACTCGATGACTTTTCGTCAGTTACTACGAACTGTGACCTTTCTGACAGGAAGTCACAAATCCAATCTCATAACTGAGACGATATTCCATAAGAACGCAATTTCACTACAAGCTGCTTGTGTGGTACAGTGTCAAAAGCCTTCCGGAAATTCAGAAATACGGAATCGATCTGAAGTCCCTTGTCAATAGCACACAACAATTCATGCGAATAAAGAGCTAGTTGTACTTCACAAGAACGCTGTTTTCTATACCCATGTTGACTGTGTGTCAATAGACCGTTTTCTTCGAAGTATTCATAATGTTCGAACACAATATATGTTCCAAATCCTGCTGCATATCGACGGTGATGATATGGGCCAGTAATTATGTGGATTACTCCTATTACCTTTCTTGCATGTTAGTGTGACCTGTGCAACTTTCCAGTCTTGGGTACTGATCTTTCGTCAAGCGACCGGTTGTGAATGCTTGTTGAGTATGGAGCTAATGCATACTCTGAAAGGAACCTAACTGGTATACAGTCTGGACCAGAATACTTGCCTTTATTAAGTGATTAAAGTTGCTTCACTATTCCGAGGATATTTACTTCTACGTTACTCATGTTGGCAGCTGTTCTTGATTCGAATTCTGGAATATTTACTTCGCCTTCTTTTGTGAAGGCATTTTGGAAGGTTTTGTGAAGGCATTTAGGAAGGCTGTGTTTAGTAACCCTGCTTTGGCAGCACTGTCTTCGATAGTATCTCCATGGCTATTGCGCAGAGAAGGCTTTGATTGTTTCTTGCCCCTAACATACTTCACATACGAGCAGAATCCCTTTGGATTTTCTGCCAGGTTTCGAGACAAAGTTTCGTTGTGGAAAATGTTATAAGCATCTCGCATTGAAGTCCGCGCTAAATTTCGAGCTTCTGTAAAAGATCGCCAATATTGAGGACTTTGCGTCTGTTTAAATTTGAAATGTTTGTTTCGTTGTTTCTTCAACAGTATTCTGACCGGTTTTGTGTACTAATTAGGATCAACTCCGTCGTTTGTTAATTTATTTGGTATAAATCTCTCAACTGCTGCCGATACTATTTCTTTGAATTGAAGCCACATCTGGTCTACACTTACATTATTAATTTGGAAGGAGTGGACATTGTCTCTCAGGAAGGCGTGAAGTGAATTTTTATCTGCTTTTTTGAATAGGTATATTTTTCGTTTGTGTTTGAGGGTTTGGGGGTTACAATATTAAATCTCGCTACGACAACCCTGTGTTCGCTAATCCCAGTATCGGTTTTGATCCTCGTTTTTAGGATTGTTTGTTGCTAAGTGGTCAAGTGTGTTTTCACAACCGTTTACTATTCGTGTGGGCTCAGGAACTAACTGCTCGAAATAATTTTCAGAGAATGCGTCTAGCACAATTTCCGATGATGTTTTATGTGTACCTCCGGAATTAAAAACGTATTTTCGCCAAAATATCGAAGGTAAATTAAAGCCACCACCAACTATAACCGTATGAGTCAGGTGCGAGTTGAAATCCAACTCAAGTTTTCTTTGAATCTTTCAGCAACTGTATCATCTGAATTGGGAGGTCGGTAAAAGGATCCAATTATCATTTCACTCCGGTTGCCAACTCACAGGAACTATCTACTTCAATTTCGCAACAAGATAATCTACTTCTAACGGCAACAAACACGCCACCGCCAATCGTGTTTAGCATATCCTTTCGGAACACCGTTAGGTTCTTCGCAAAAATTTCGGCTGAGCTTCTTCTCCCGCTTTCAGTGCCTATAACGATTTGAGCATCAGTGCTTTCTATTAGCGCTTGGAGCTCTGGTACTTTCCCAACACAGCTACAACAATTTACAACTGTTATACCTATGGCTCCTGTATCTACGTTCTTCCTGTGTTCACCGTGCACCATCTGCGACTGAAGCCCTTCTTGTGTCTTCCCGAGACCCTCTAACCTAAAAGACCGCCCAGTCCACTCCACACAACCCCTGCTACCCTGTAGCCGCCTCCTGCGTATAGTGGACACCTGACCTATTCAGTGGAACACAAAACCCAACCACCCTTTGGCGCAAGTCGAGGAATCTGCAGCCTACATGGTCGCAGAACCGCCTGAGTCTCTGATTCAGACCCTCCACTCGGCTCTGTACCAGAGGTCCGCAATCGGTCCTGTCGACTATGCTGCAAATGTGAGCTCTCCTTTCATCTTTCAAGCAAGACTGGCTGCCTTTACCACTTCTGTCAGCCGCTCGAAACCAGAGAGAATCTCTTCTGATCCAAAATGACAAGCATCTTTGGTACTGACGTGAGCAACCACCTGTAGTTTGCTGCATCCTGTGCTCTTCATGTCATCCGGAAATATCCTTTCCACATCTGGAGTCACTCTACCCGGTATGCACACGGAGTACACATTGGTTCTTTCCCTTCTTGGCAGCCATGTCCCTGAAGGACACCATAACACGCCTAAAGCCGTCGGCACACGGGCCGTGCATTCCAACGTTGAGCGTTGAGTGTGCCGAGTCCACCGTGCTGCTGAACGCTCAGAAACGATGCGACTCGTGCATACGGTACGCGCGACCCAGCGTGCTCACATGCGACGGCAGCGCGCTCCAGCGGCAGTTGTTGACTGCAGTTGACGCGCGCGAGCTAAATAACATATAGACAAGTGTTTACGAAACGAAGACGCCTAAACTGGCTGCTTTAGCTTTACTAGCAACTATCGATGACGAGAGGAGAGGTAGTTGCATTAACCACTGCACCAACCAGACACACTGTTTACCACAATTGCATGGACTGTCTCGCCATGCCTCCCATCTGACCAAAACCCCCGCCCATGTCTGAAAGAACAGACCATGCGGAATATGCCGCTATGATACATATTATGTAAACTGAAGGTAGATGGAGAGGAAAGGAAAGAAAAGGGAAGGAACCATTGATGGCAGCTGTATCGGGAGTTCATGCAGAATCAGCAGCAACAAGTGAAAACGTGTGTCACACAGAGATTCGATCAGGGATCTACTGTTTACTAGGAAATTGCATTAACCACTGCACCACCTGTACACAGTGTTTCTGGCAACTGGGCGAACTATCTTGCCCCCCTCCCCCTCCACCATGGTTGACCCACACTCCCACCAGAACCAGCCTATCAGCAGTCACTGTTCGTGTCCTCCACACTCCCCATCTCTACTTTGAGATTTCTGCAGGACAAATGTAATTGTGCATCCACACTGAAGATGTGGATTCATTCTCTATTGAGATAAATAAGTTAAATGAATGTATGGTGTCTGTTCTTTTGACATCTGTATAATTTATTCACCTTGATGGGCAACCAATTCACCACAGTCAGAGCAGATGCACAATTATGTTCAAGCTTCTGCAGCAATCTCGAGATAATGAGCATGGAGGATATGATGGGGACTGTGGATAGGTGGTACTAGATGGGTGAGTAGCTTGGCTATGAGATACTGGGAGATAGTCATGCAACTGCAATAAACACTGTGATAAACACTTTGTCCAGGTGTTCAGCGGCAACCAGTAGTAGACGTCCCCTCCAAATGATCAGAGTTAACTGTGTGGACCACTGGTTTACATCCTTCGACATTGTACAGCATGGGCAGTAAGTAAATGTTTACCACGCGTCACACATCCCCCATGTGGCACAAGTTTCTGGTCCCGATTACCCTCACACGTCATAAGTTGATGACGATGGAATCCTTTGTCTGTACCGGGATGTTATTTAAAGTTCAGTATTCATCCTTGCCCTCCCACAGGAGGATGGTGGAGTGGGCTTATTCCATGTGCCAGACAGAGTTATGGCACTTTTTGTTAACTCCCGACTGAAAGTCTGGCGTCGCTGCCTGACGAGCCTGATCGGACTGTTTTTGCATGAATGCACGCCAGTCTCCATGTCAGTCCCAGTCATGTTGTAAGACATTACAACCCCCTTTTATCACTTTCGACACTTCTTTCTTGAATTAAGTTACATCCTGCACTCCTTACCCCTTTATGTATACTCTGGACAAAGACTGTAGATGACACATTACAACTTTGTCGATCCCCCAACTTCATTGAACACGTTTCCCCAGATCACATGGCGTCGTGTGTGATAAGCGCAACACGCTGGTTATATTGATATCAGCGTCCAGTCCACCTGGCATATCACCATCAATGGCAACACAGGTCAACCAGTTTCATTTGCACCACATCCGCCTCACTGCACACCCACATGCGTTTACTGTGGTGTGGAGGACACAGACGCTCCTCAGTTCTCATGTGGTCCATTATCTGACGTCTGGAGGTTCGTGCAGCATATCTTAGCTTTCCTTACCCAACAGACACCTGCTCAGATCATTTTCCTGTTGCTTTTATTCCTGGATGTGATTCACTACCCTGCACCAAAAGCTATTGCTGTGAATTGGATACGCTGCCATACGGTCCGCTACATTTTTGGCCCTGACGAGAATTCAGAACTAGGTTACTGGACGTACCCTAACGATCGACACTGTACACTTGTTCACAACCCCAGATACAACATGTTCTTTTCCAGTTTTCTACGGAGCGCCTTTCATGACCCGCCCTCCAGCCGAAACGCCCAAGCCATGAGATGCTGATACCTTTTTCCCGAATTGATGTTCTGAAGCCACTACAAACAGAATCTCCATTAAATTTTCGAGAAGACACATTTGGACGTTCCGCCAATCAGAAGGCGTTAGTGACTCCTGGAATTCTGGTACATAGACTAATTTAATTTAAAACATTTAAAAATTAAAAAAAAAGTAAATAAGTAAAAGAAAATAAAAATATATATACAGGGTATTCCATTGATTGTGACCGGTCCAAATATCTCACGAAATAAGCGTCAAACGAAAAAACTGCAAAGAACGAAGCTTGTCTTGCTTGAAGGGGGAAACCAGATGGCACTATGGTTGGCCCGCTAGATGGCGCTGCCATAGGTCAAACGGATATCAACTGCGTTTGTTTAAATAGGAACCCCCATTTTTTATTCCATATTCGTGTAATATGTAAAGAAATATGAATGTTTTAGTTGAACCACTTTTTTCGCTTTGTGATAGATGGTGCTGTAATAGTCACAAACATATGGCTCACAATTTTAGACGAACATTTGAGAACAGGTAGGTTTTTTAAATTAAAATACAGAACGTAGGTACGTTTGAACATTTTATTTCGGTTCTTCCAATGTGATACATGTACCTTTGTGAACTTCTCATTTCTGAGAATGCATGCTGTTACAGCGTGATTACCTGTAAATACCACATTAATGCAATAAATGCTCAAAATGATGTCGATCAACCTCAATGCATTTGGCAATGCGTGTAACGACAGTCCTCTCAACAGCGAGTAGTTCGCCTTCCGTAATTTCACACACGCATTGACAATGCGCTGACGCATGATGTCAGGCGTTGTCGGTGGATCACGGTAGCAAATATCCTTCAGCTTTCCCCACAGAAAGAAATCCGGGGACGTCAGATCCTGTGAACGTACGGGCCATGGTATGATGCTTCGACAACCAATCCACCTGTCATGAAACATGCTATTCAATACCGCTTCAACCGCACGCGAGCTATGTGCCGGACATCCATTATGTTGGAAGTACATCGTCATTCTGTCATGCAGTGAAACATCTTGTAGTAACATCGGTAGAACATTATGTAGGAAATCAGCATACATTGCACCATTTAGATTGTCATCGATAAAATAGGGGCCAATTATCCTTCCTCTCATAATGCCGCACCATACATTAACCCGCCAGGGTCACTGATGTTCCACTTGTCGCCGCCATTGTGGGTTTTCCGTTGCCCAATAGTGTATATTATGCCGATTTACGTTACCGCTGTTGGTGAATGACGCTTCGTCGCCAAATAGAACGCGTGCAAATATCTGTCATTGTCCCGTAATTTCTCTTCTGCCCAGTGGCAGAACTGTACACGACGTTCAAAGTCGTCACCATGCAATTCCTGGCGCATAGAAATATGCTACGTGTGCAATCGATGTTGATGCAGCATTCTCAACACCGACGTTTTTGAGATTCCCGATTCTCGCGCAATTTGTCTGCTACTGATGTGCGGATTAGCAAAATGGCTCTGAGCACTATGGGACTTAACTTCTGAGGTCATCAGTCCCCTAGAACGTAGAACTACTTAAACCTAACTAACCTAAGGACACCACACACATCCATGCCTGAAGCAGGATTCGAACCTGCGACCGTAGCGGTTGCGCGGCTCCAGACTGTAGCGCCCAGAACCGCTCGGCCACTCCGGCCGGCGTGGATTAGCCACAACAGCAGCTAAAACATCTACTTGGGCATCATCATTTATTGCAGGTCGTGATTGACGTTTCACATGTGGCTGAACACTTTCTGTATCCTTAAATAACGTAACTATCTGGCGAACGGTCCGGACACTTGGATGAAGTCGTCTAGGATACCGAGCAGTATACATAGCACACGCCCGTTGGGCATTTTGATCACAATAGCCATACATTAACACGATATAGACCTTTTCTGCAATTGGTAAACGGTCCTTTTCAACGCGAGTAATGTATCACGAAGCAAATACTGTCCACACTGGCGGAATGTTATATGATACCACGTACTTATACGTTTGTGACTACTACAGTGCCATCTATCACAAAGCGAAAAAAATGGTCCAACTAAAACATTCATAATTCTTTATGTACTACACGAATAAGTAATTAAAATGGGGGTTCCTACTTTTAAAAAAACCAGTTGATGTCCGTTTGACCTAGGGCAGCGGGCCAACCATAGCGCCATCTGGTTTTCCCCTTCAAGCTAGACGAGTTTCGTTCATTGAAGTTTTTTCGTTTGACGCTTATTTCGTGAGATATTTGCCCCGGACATTATCAATGGACCACCCTGTATCTAAGCATAAAGACAACAAAAAATAACATAAAAATGCAATAAAATAAACAAACTAAAACAAGCCCATACACAACTACTTTCATTTTCATCGCTACTCTCTATGTTCTTCCCCCTTACTTTTTTCTTTTCCTACACCCTTGTAGTAATAGGTTAGTTGTTTTGGGATAGGTCTAGATAGGCACCAACGCCTGAAGAGGTGCATTTTTTTTTTGTTAAGGACAAGTGGCAATGGCAAGTAGATATTTTTGTAGTTTTCCCTTTCTTGTCCAGGGGCAAAAAAGAAAACAAAAAAAGAAGGTGGCCCAGTTGTTACCACAACTGCCTAATAAGCAGGAGATCCCTTGTTGAATCCGAGTCTGGCACACACTTTCGCTCATTACCACTGAATCAACATTAAGTCCCAATTCAGCTGACATCAATAGTTCCTTTTCTTTTCTTTCCTTCTACCCCCTCCACCTTCAGTTTACATAATATTTGTTACAGCTGCGGATTCCACTTAGTGTCTGTCATTTTGGTCATTTCTGAAAGAACAGTCACCATGCGTTCATATAACTGATTCGTATCCATCACCTTCAGTGCAGATGCACAGTTACGCACAACCTTCTGCAGGAATCTCAAAATAGCGAGCATGGAGAACATGGACAGGGACTGCATATAGGTGACACTGGGTGGGAGTGTTGTTTGGCCAGAAGGTGTGCCAAGATAGTCTGTGTCGTCGTGATAAACACTGTGTGCGCGTGGTGCAGTTGTTAATCCAACTGCCTAGTCAGCAGAACATTCCATGTTGACTTTTTCAGCACATATTTTCGCTCATTGCCTCTGATTCTACATAAATTCCCAATGCAGCTGACACCAAAAGTCCCTTTACCTTCAATTTACCTAATGTGTTTTACAGCTGCAGATCCCGCGTGGTGTCTGTCATTTTCAGTGTGTCCGAAAGAATGGAGACTATGCATTCATATAACTGATTCACTTGATAGGTAATGAGTCTTCTACCTTCAGTGTGGATGCACAATTACGTTCAACCTTCTGCGGAAATCTAAGAGTAGCGAGCAAGGATGACATGGAGGGGGACTGCAGTTAGGTGGCACTCCATGCCAGTGTGGGTCAGCCGGTATGTGTGCTGAGACAGCCACGCATTCGCGATGAACAATGCGTCTGGGTGGCGCAATTTCTAAAGCAAGTGCCTAGTAAGCAGCTGAGTCTTGGTTTGGCACACATTTTCTTTCATCACTGCTGATTCCGCATAAAGCCCTAATGCAGCTGACATCAATAGTTTCTTTCCTTTCTCTTCTACATAATGTGTTTCACAGCTGCGAATTCTATGTGGTGTCTGTTCTTTTAGACATGTCCAAACCAGTGTCGTAGCGTGAGGGGAGACTTTGAGACTTAGTCTCCCCTGTATTTGTGCTTAAAAAAGATTCAATAGTAATTCATAACAAAAATATAAATAACTTTCTGCTAAGAGCTCTAAATGTGACATCAGTCTTGTAGCCCGCGCCGCACCCTGGGTATTGGCGTATTTGTCTGCTTGAGACTCGACTGCTCTGCCTCCCTTCCCTTACCTTCTCTTACCTGGCTGTGTGCGCCTGCGCCCCCTCCACTTCCTCTCTTCCAAGACCGGTGCGCTGCACTTGCTAGCAGGCATCGAGACTAGTCTCTGCCGCTTCTATGCAGTATTTTAACACAGAAGTGAACAGTCGCGCGGTTTGTGTTCATAGTCATTCTTGTGAGATTTTAGTGCATAATTTCGTTGTGTCACCAACATGAGTGAGCGAGCAACTGAACACCTTACAGAATTTTTATTAAAAACGCCTTTTTCTACATTAACATACCGTACGAATAAAAGTTCGAATTGAAGGACAAACGACCTACTCCTATACTCAGTGTAGTTTTTAAGTGAAGCCAAACAAAAACTCACTTTTCAGACAGCCTGGTACGAAAAGTATACTTGGCTGACTGCGACTGCAGTTAATAACAGATTATATTGTTATATATGTCTTCTGTTTGGTGGTGAAAAGGAATAGTGCAATGAGGGCATTTGTACAATAAAAAACTTTGACTGGAATGCACCAAAGCACCAGATATCAAAACATCACCTGCAGAACAAAGAATCATTTCTGTTATTGGGCAAAAGTAGAATTGAGAACGCCCTTTCTGAAGCCGCTCGGCTGACAGCAATAAAATACAACGAACAAGTTGTATCCAATAGGAGAGTATTGGCTTGTATTATTCAGGCAATTGTAATTCTTTGTAAACAAGAACTAACCTTTCGCGGCCATCGAGAGGATGAATCCTCCAGCTACAAAGATAACTATCTGGAATTGTTGGATTTACTAGCTCAAGGAGAACAGTTAATCCAAGACCATTTGTCATCTCTTCAACCTTTAAAGGAACTTCTCCAGATATACAGAATGATGTAATAGAAATGATAACTCTGGCAGTTAATGAGAAAATAAGGTCTGAAATTCAGAACTGCAATTTCATTTCAATTGAAGCTGATGAAATATTAGACATGCCATGCAAGAGTCAAATGAGTATAATATTCAGATACTGTATTGCAGACAAAATTGAGGAAAGATTCGTTGGATTTTACGATGTTTATGGAGATATAACTGCTTTTTTCAGCAAATCATCAAAACGAACTGTATTGCTAAGAGAAAGGATTTAAACTGCCACATGCAAGCAATACTCGCTGGAACTTTCATTCCAGGGCAGTTTGAACAATATCTAGTCAGTTCTCAGAGCTATATAGTGTTTTAAATTATACAATTGATGATACAGACTCTCAGTGGGACCCTGAATCTTTGAGCTGTGCTGTGAGAATGAAACGACGGATGGATGATCCTACGTTTGTCTACTTGCTTTGTTTCTACCGAGACTGCTTTGTTTATGTTGTTCAATTCTTTAATGTTCTTCAGCCAAAATGTGTCAGTATAACTGCTTGGCACGACGAAATAAGAACTGTTCTGAGAAACTTACGGCAATTAAGAACGGAAACATTCGTTGATGAATGCATTAAATGCAGTTTGTGTTTGAATGGCAACTTATCATCCCATGACAGTCAAAAGACATCTCTCAGGGCACTAACTTACGAGATACTGCATTTGCAGATTGTTCAGATGGAAAGAAGATTTCAAGCGTTTCCCCAAATTCAATTTGTGAACTTTAGAACGAAAAGTGTTTCTCGAACTATCAAAAAGAACTCCCAAAGTTGAAACTGCTTCAGTTATTAGAACCGTACCCTCTTTTCAAACAAGAACAACTTGAAAATGCACTCTGTAACATATACGCTGATGTGAAAAAACAACCATCTCCAAGAATCCTCTTAAAGTACACTGTCAACAATGATTTAGACTGTGTTTATGAAGAAACAACGAAGTTCCTGCGTTTGGTTTTGATCCTACCTGCAACTACAGCAAGCAGTGAACGAAGCATGAGTACTCTTAAACGAGTGAAGAATTATTCAAGGAATTCAATGTCCAACACCCGGCTGTCGTGTTTGAGCACGTTAGCAATAGAAAAGACACTAATTGGTGAGCTATCCAGTGATCAGATCTTTGTAGACCGAGATATAGACTCATTTGTGGGAAGAAAAGACAGGCGCATTGCGCTTGTATACAAGAAAATGTAAGTGCTTCTTCTCTTGCTGCTGGAGTTCTACAAATTTGTCATCGTTTCTTGAACAAGTTAGTTATTATTATTATTATTATTGTTATTAGTGGCAGCAGTAGTGGTAGTAGTAATAGTAGTTGTTGTTTTATTTGATGCATTTTGTTTCATCTGTTTAAATTATAGTTTATTGTACTTTTTGTCTACCTATAATAAATATAGTCTCTCCCCAACCTTTACAACCACGCTACGCCACTGGTCCAAAGGAACAGACACCACTCATTCATATTAAAGTCGTACATATCCGCATTCGGTTGCGGGATGAAATTTGCGCCGTATCATTAGTGGATGGTGAATTGTGTCTTGTTTCATGAATTACGGCTACAGTGCTATATGTGATATTTGATTCATATTCATGTGGGACAGTTGTGCATGAACTCAAGCTGAATGGTCGGGGAAGCAAGCTGTATAGACAAAACAGCTGCTTCAGGAAGATGGCTACAATTACTATGTTACCGGTACATCAAAAGAGAGATGGGTCTGCACTAATAAAACGATTAGTTACTCCATGTTTGGAAGATGTGCTGAATCCGCAACCCTCTTCCTTTTTTATTGAAGATCGCTCAAGTTGGCATTGAGAACTTTATTGCGTCCACTACTGGTTTCGTATTTTGCAGCAGGCCATTTTTAAGTTCCTCGGAAAAATTTTGTGCAGAGGGACAACGTGGACACAGTAGTTTCCAATAGCATCTGGAGTGGTTTTCATTAAATGAGTGTGAAAACTGTATTTTCTTTCGAGTCCAACGATCGCACAAAATGTTTTTACTTTTCTGACCCTTTACTATCGCAGACTGCTGTCAACTGTTTCAAAATTGCAACCGACATTCACCACTCCAGCGGTAGGCCTTTGGTACTCGTGCTGGGACAGGTGCTACTTACGTAACGTAGAACCATGTTTATGGAAATAACTATGTACGCAATGGCTTTGTTTGTCACTGCTTGGGGAGTTCTCTTTTCGTGCAGAAGATTTAAAATCGTTCTCCAATATTTCTTGGGTCAGCCAAGGGACCAAAAGCCTCAAGAAGACACACATCCAAATGAAGAAGAAAAAAGGGAATGAGTTTTTCTTTTAGTACTACGTTATGCAAGGTATGTAGGTCTATAAAAAACCGCACAATTGACACAGTCCTATCAGTAAAACATTCTCTGCTGTACTTCTCACTCACATTCAAGTACTCTTCCTGTTTGAAATAGGGCCAGGTAAGTTCACCTAGTTGCAGAAGCTTCAAGGATATGTATTTATGGGATTTCTGTTTACTGCAGTTGTTTATGTGTAATTTCATCATGTATTCATCATGATCTTGGAAGCAGTTTATGACACTAACATCCATCAGTCACAGTTGGAATCCGTCAATTCATACAAATACTTGGGTGTAACTCTTTCTAGTGACATGAAATTAAACGACGACATAAGCTCAGTCATGGGTAAAGCAGCTGGCAGACTTTTGGTTATTGGTAGAATATTAGGGAAATGCAGTAAGTCTACAAAGGAAACACTAATAGCTTATAAATCACTTGTGTAACCCATCATAGAATATTACTCATGTGTGTGGAACTTGTATACCAAATAGGACTAACAGGCGATAATGAACGTATAGAGATGATGGCAGCAGGAATGGTTACAGATTAGCTTTATCTCTGGATGAATGTCACAGAGATGTTGAAAGAACTGAAATGCAGATCCTTGAGGATAGACATCAAGTAGCCCACAGAAGTCTGCTTACAAAGTTTTGAGAAGAGGCTTTAAATGATGGCCTGAAGAAAATACTACAATCCCTTGCTTATCACACCTATAGTGATCGTTAGGACAAACTTATCGATTAAGTACGGCACACACAGTGGCATTTCAAGAGTCATCCTTCCCACATTACATATGTGAGTGGAACAGTCAAAAGCCCTAGTAACTGGTGTTGGTATGATGGGACATACCCGATGCCATGCAGTTAGCAGTGGTTTACAGAGTATGAATACAGATTTTAGTACCATACAATTCTGCTGCCCATATATAGGTGCAAATTTTAATCTAACTACAGATATTAAATATTATGCCACAACAGGCTCACAGCCAGTTAGATGCAGTGCATCAAAAGCAGAAGAGAACATCATGCATATGTCTTTACACTTATTTGTTTAATTGTTCAGTAATATAAAAAAAATTATTTTCATTACTGTCTTTGACATGGTACTTAATAATATTTGATCGTGTCAATGGCCACTTCTTGTCATAACAGTACTGCTTCCATCACACCAGGATCCTGCTGCCATTATTGTTTAAAGTTATGATTTACTTTAACTGTTTTGAAAAGTTTTAATTTATTATTGGTATCCAATATCTGTTACGATATTTCGTCCCTTATTTACAATCCAAGAAGTGTGTGAGCTTTACAGAGGTAACCAATGGAGTTAGAGCAAATATGGATCATCCTGATCAATATACGAGGTATTTTAAGATCATGAGAATCTATCTTCAGTGAGGGGATAAATGGCATATATAGTTTTCTCTTACCACATACTACCACCACTCATCCTGTCCCAGCTGGCCCTTGTGGCCGAGCTGTTCTAAGCGCTTCAGTCCGGAACCGTGCTGCTGCTAAGGTCACAGGTTCGAATCTTGCCTCGGGCATGGATGTGTGTGATGTCCTTAGGTTAGTTAGGTTTAAGTAGTTCTAAGTTTAGGGGGCTGATGGCCTCATACGTTAGGTCCCATAGTGCTCAGAACCATTTGCACTGTTTTTGAACAATCCAGTCCCACACACTTACAAACAAACACACATATTCATTCCTGTTTAAGAAATAGACTTTTACATGATAACTCCCTGGCAGACACCATCTCTAATATGCAGCACCATACCTTGCAGACTTGTAACTCTCCATTTTAATAATCTGATATGTGTCATTTACTTCAAAACATTGCTAAAATCATCTTCAACAGCGTTTCAGCTAGCACTGAGAAGATAATTTAGCATCCCACTGTCATTGAGTTCATTAGAAAAGGAGTCATAGCTTAGTTGTAGAAGCGTGGAGAAAGAGAACAACTATAGCTTATATGAAGGATTTCTCAGTGTGAGATACTGACATAGATGTTTGCCCCTAAGTTTCGCCACAGTTACATGTTCTGTCATATTATAACCAATGGTTGTGGGAAAATGAATGCTAGAAATGTGATTTTATGCCACTCAAAGCTGATGGAAAATCAGATGCTGTCTAATTTGTGTCTTCATTATTGATTTTATAGGCATAATGGTAATGATAAAGGCTAGTTTCAACACTTATAGTAGTGGGAGTGAGAGAATTCTTACCAATTTCAGCTATAAGTAGCCTGTAATCAAACCCCATTCTTATCTACTATTGAACAAGTGCACTTCTGACCTAGTGTAGGTGCTGCTAAAGCAATTAATGCAATGTGTTGATGACACTGCCCAAGGAAATGTTCAGAATCTCTGTCAGTTTATTTAATTATCAGCAGTTTCAACTCATTTATTCTTGATGAGACACACTAATTAAACCTTGTAAATGGAGATTTGACTGCAGTTATGTTACATTCATGCTGCTACATGTTCCTTAAGTAGTCCTTCCTAAATAAACTATTGCTATGACACAGTTATGTGCCTTTTACATATGGGGGTGACATTGTTCTTTTATTGGTATAGACTTCCAACACTTCACTGTATGAATTATGACATCTGAATATCTTCCTAATGATAAATGTCCTTCTTTAGCCAGCTAAGGGCAGATTATGAAAGAAATGAATGATAATACCCATCAGTTCAACGTTTAATTGAAATAATTTTATGTCCACATCCCCCAACAATGTGTAATGTGAGGAACTTTAGGATGTTATTGGCATATTCAGTGAAAATTAGTTTTAGAATTTACTGAAACAAATTTATTATAGACAGATAATTGGTCACATTTCCATGCATCTACTACTAGACATGATTTTTTTTTTGCAGGGAAACAAAAGCATCACCACTAAGACAACCTATTTTCCCATTTCATCTATCCATTATCAGCCTCATCTGGATACATTGTACACTGTGCAGTAATCTGGTAGAGGCTTCATTATCATTTTCTTAGCAATTTTTCTAATGAAGGATGTTAAAGTAAATAAAAACTGCTTTACATGTTTTAATATGAACATGACTAATTTGAGAGTGTAGAAATTGCTGCTGATTCTCCAAAACTTTCACAAATACATAGGTTTTTATCATTTCTTTTAACTGTAACTGACCTTAGAAAACCAACTTTATGTGTCAACCTACAGTGAGTTATTTTGTTTTTATTGGTACTCCAAATTGAGAGTCATTTTTATGAAGTGTTCAGCTGAAGTGCATCCTATGATGGAAGTTACTTTTACAGTAGTGGATTTTGTTAGGCACCCATTTTGGAAGTAAATTGACATTACTGACATGTACTGATCAGTCAGAACATTATGACCACCTGCCTAAAAGCCTGTATGTCCACCTTTGGCATTGATAACAACAATGATGCATTGTGGTGTGGAATCAACCAGGCCTTGCTAGATCGCTGGATGGAGCTGGCACCACGTCTGCACACGCAAGTCAACTAATTCCCGTAAATTACTGGAATGGGGTGGGGCGATGTCCTTCGACGCCACGTTCAATCACATCCCGGATGAGTTTGATCGGGCTCAGATCTGGCAAGTTGGGGAGGAGGGCGGGGGGGGGGGGGGGCAGCATGCTAACTGGAAATCGCTACTGTGTTCCTCAGACAACTCTGTCACACTCCTGGCATTGTGACATGTCACATTGTCTTGCTGGAAGATGCCACTGCTGTCAGGAAACATCATCCTCATCAAGCAGTGTGCATGGTCTGCAACCAGTGTACGTTAATCCTTGGCCATCATGCACCAGCTCAACTGGACCCATGGATGCCCACATGAATGTACCCCAGAGCATAATGGAGATCTCACCGCCCTGTCTTGATCCTATGGTACAGCTGTCAAGAAGCTGTTCCCCTGGAAGATGACTGATTTGCACCCTCCAATTGGCATGATGAAGAAGGTATCAGGATTCATCAGCATCAGACCTTGTGGCACTCTGCTACTGCCCCACCATCCAGTACCAATCGTCACGTACCTATGTCAGTTTCAGTTGTAGGCATCATGATGTTAACATTGGCACAAGTATGTGTCGTCGGCTGCAGACTCCCATCATTAGGAGTGTCCAGTGCACTGTGTGTTCAGAAACACTTGTATTCTGCCCAGTATTAAAGTCTGATGTTAGTTCCACCACAGTCCACCATGAATCCTGTTTTACGAGTATGCCCAGCCTATGAAATCTGACACCTGTAATGAGGGGTGGTCACCCAACTGCACAGTGTCTGGACGTGGTTTTACCTTGGTTTTGCCACATGTTGAAGACACTCACCACAGAACTCCTCAAACACCCGGCAAGTTATGAAGTTTCTGAAATGCTCATGCTGAACTTCCAGGCTATCACAATCTGCCCTTGGTCAAACTCAGACAGGTGGTGTGCATTACTCATTCTGAACATGGTCAGCACACTCACTGATACTACATGCACTGTGTGTGTGTCTGACTAGTAGTCATTCCTTGCGCATCACTTTGCTGTCACCTGGAAGGGTTTATATCGATAGTGGGTTATTGGTCATAATGTTCTGGCTAATCAGTGTTAAGGAATTATGTAAATGTTACTCTGGTGCACCATTTGCACTCAATACTTGATGGAAATGGAAATGTCGTGTGGCTAGGGCCTCCCGTCGGGTAGACCGTTCGCCTGGTGCAAGGCTTTCTAGTTGACGCCAGTTCGGCAAATTGCGTGTCTATGGGGATGAAATGATAATGATATGGACAACACATCACCCAGTCCCTGAGCGGAGAAAATCTCCGACCGAGCCGGGAATCGAACCCGGGCCGTTTGGTATGACATTCCGTCGTGCTACCAGGGGCGGACTACTCAATACTTGATGAAAAATGCAATGTAATGAAAGTATTTTATGACTAGCCTTTCCCCTGTGGCCTTGACCATATACGCATTTTATACATATATTGCATATATTTCCTCCATCCCCCTTCCCACCTCTAACTCTTCATCCTCCTGTCTTTGTGTCCACCTCATTCTCCCTTCCTGCTCCCTCCGTAATTACCTATTCTCTCCTGCTATCTCTCTCTGTCCATCTCCTGCTCTATTCATTTCGACATTCTCCCATGTATGCCCATGTGCATGTATGGCTCCTCTATAACAGGTCAAAAAAGCAGGTCGATACTACTCCCATAACACACCTATCATATGTGAGCGAGACAGCCTACAAATCTGGGGCTTGGGAAACCTTTTCGGAAATCATTGTGGACTTCAATATTCCAAGATCCACAGTGTCAAGTGTTTGCTGGCAATACCAAATTTCAGGCATCACCTTTCAGAAAATGCAATTTCCAATGGCCTTCACTTAATGATGGAGAGCAGTGGCTTTTGGGTAGAGTGTCAGCGCTAATCAGACAAGCAACACTGCATTAAAAAAAAAAAAAAAAAAAAAAAAAACCGCAGAATTCAATGTGTAATATATGACAAACGTATCTGTTAGGACAGTGTGGTGAAATTTGCTATTATTGGGCTGTGGCAGAGATGACCAATGTGAATACCTTTGCTGACAGCACTAAATCACCTGCATTGCCTCTTCTGAGCTCATAATCATATCCTTTCGACACTAGATTGCTGGAAAACCAAGGCTTGGTCAGATGAGTCCTAATTTCACTTTGTAAGAGCTGATGGTAGGGATCGAGTGTGTCACAGACCCCTCGAAGCCATGGACCATGTTGTCAACAAGGCACTGTGCAAGCTGTTGGCGGCTCCATAATTGTGTGGGGTGGGTGTACATGGAACAGACTGGGTCCTCTGGTACAACTGAACGAATTATTGAATGTAAACGGTTTTGTTTGGCTATTTTGAGAGCATTTGCAGCCATTCATGGACTTCATGTTCCCAAACAATGATAAACTTTTTATGGATGAAAATGCACCATGTCACTGGGCCACAGTTGTTTGTATTTGGAGAACATTCTGGATGATTTGACCAAATGATTTGGCCATCCAGACTGCTTGATATGAATCCTGTCAAACATTTATGGGACATAATTGAGAGGTCAGTTCATGTACAAAAATCCTGCATCAGCAACTCTTTCACAATTAAGAATGGGAATAGAGGCAGGATGGCTCAGTATTTCTGCATGTGACTTCCAATGACTTGTTGAATTCATATCCTCAATGCTGGCAATTTTCTGGAGGGAAGTTTATGTTCTTGTCATGAAACATCTATTGAAAAAAATTAGAGAATAAGCTGCTGTGAAAGACCACAGAACAACTTTATTGCCACAGTAAAGATCATGAAAAGAAGAAAAAAGAAATTAGTGTTCATATTTAAGCAAACAGACATTTATTTCTCCATTGTTCGATTTGTGAGTGAGATAGGAAAGGGAATTATTAGTTGTGGTACAAGGTACGTTCCACCATAGTGGATTGTGAAATAAAAGTAGATGTAGAAGGTTAGAAAGTAAAGGCAGGTCACTATGACCTCATGATGAGGATCTCCTACAGGTGAATTAATCTGATGTTGGGGCCTGGGTGAACTGCCTTCCTTTTTTAACCTTCAGCACTCAAATCTCTCTCTCTTCCTGGAGTTTGCTATTACATATGGTTTTATTTTGGTTCTGAATGCCAGAAGACAAAATAATTGTATTTCTGACAACTTATACACTAGTGACTAGAGTAAAATGTTAGAGAAGAATGAGACAAAATATATTTGGAAATTGTGTTTGTGTTTAATTTCATGATTCATAAAACTGTGTTATTTCAGAAACTTAATTTCCTTATTAGCGCTATATTTTGTTGAAGATAAATGCACAAATACTTAAATGTTGGATGTTAATGTCTCTTTCAACTCACTTAAATGTATCAAAGACAACAACCTCATCAATCTTAGGATCCAACAAATATGATCAAAGTGCAAGTTAATACTTATTCCATCTAATATTATGGGATACCCAAAAAGAAAAACTGGAATTATTTTTTAGAAGCTATATATTTTCAAACTATGTACAAAATGACCTGATCCCCTTGAAAATACTTTCCATTATAACTAAAACTTTTCTCCCACTGGCACTTCCAATGTTCAAAACATTTTTTGTAGTCATCTTTAGAAATAGCCGAAAGCTTCTACCTCCTTTTTTGACTTCTTTAATGTTGTCAGATTGGTGTCCTTTCATGCACCTTTTCATCCATGGAAATAAGAAAAAGTCGAAGAGAGAGAAGTCAGGTGAGTAAGGTGCATGCCAATTTTACCCAAAAACTGTCTAACAGAGATGGCTGTGTGTGCAGGTGCATTGTCGTGTTGGTAGAACCATTTCCTGTCTTCCACAAATCAAGTCTTTTTTGATAAACACTGTTGTGTTTAAAACTTCCAAGTAAAGGTTTAATTGATGGTCTGACCCAATGGCACAAACTATCATTGATTTGGGCAGTTGACTGATGTCCAGAAAAAGGTTTAACATCAATTGACATGTCGCCAGTTTTAAATTGAGCAAACTACTCGTATGCTTGAGTTTTTCCCATAGCTTCATCTTGGTAAGCTGTTTTCAACATTAAAACAGTTTCAACAACATATTTACCAAGTAGAAAATAAAATTTCACAGCTAGGTGTTGTTCACTTAAACTTGTCATCATAAAAGTGAAACAAGAATAAAACAGTACCAGCAAAAACAATCACTGCAGATGAACAGAACAAGCCAAATGACAACACAGGTGCACTGTACTAGCAATAAGTTGCACTATACGTGCCTAGTGGCAGAAATACATATGACACAAGATTTGCCCACAGTATTGTTATTCTGGTATTTAAGGGACACCCTCGTATACCCATCAGTGTGAGCACTCATTTGCATGACTTGATGTGAAAATCCAACTGTGCAAGAATGATAGCTGTAGTACTGTAAGACAGAATTTTCTCTAGTCAAATGTTCACTACCAAATCCTATTTCTTGCCAAAACTCATAAAGGAAAGCTACTTGTTTACTTTTTCTCCTTGACTCTCTTAAAATTTCACAAACTATTAGAAATATAGGTTTTCTGTTGTGTAGCCCTTACTGTCTGATACCAGAAATGCCCATACCCTTTCCTAGAATGTGATTAATCTGTTATTGAACACAGGAACAAATCTCATTTACAGTTGCCATCCATACCATCAGTGTGATTGTTTCATTTGGTGAGTGTTTTCTCTTTGTATTAATCATATGTTTCTGATCCATTGTGTATTGTGTACATAATTCAGTTTTGTGGCTGCAGTTATTTGATTAGCTCAGAGTGAACTTTCTCATACATGTTAATGTACACCATTGTTGGGCATATTTTATAAGAAAGCTGACTTCACAGATGTTACTAAATATTGACAACTCTTACCTCTTATGTAACTTTCTTAATTGTTGTCATCCCTCTGACTAGTAATGAGATACTTACAAAATCACCGTTGGGATCTCAAAAGAATCACTCTATTGATAAAGCTGATAATGCCTTCAGTTAACAGATAGTAAAATTTTTTAAATGGTAAAGGATCATCAGCTGGAATTGTCTCTGACTTATTAAAGAGTTTTTATTGTTCAATCACAATGTACCATAAGAGAAATTAAGTTTTTATGCGATAGCTTGTTCAGCACATGCCAGATTTAGTTCCTATTTATGAATCAGGATGAAAAATGTTACACTAGGCTTGTGGGTAATACAAAGAGGGACACAGGCTTCCAGCATGCTAGGTTGTTGAAGGGCCAGCAAATATCTTGGAACACCTAAGGCAGGCAAAGTACTTTTTGATGCTTGTCCTTGCAAGCGAATACCATCAAATATTGGTGGATGAAAAGGACAGCGATAAGATGGCATTAAGCTCAAACCATCAACATTATGAGTATAACCAAATACCAGTAGGACTGAAAGGAGATCCATTTTGTTTTCAGTGACTGATGAACAAAGATTTGGCAGGTCTGCAAGGGATAACATGTTTTGTGTATCTAGATGATATAGTGTGGTAAAGAATAAATCTGCAGGAGCATAATGAGAAGCTCTGTTTAAATTTTGATAGGGTTCGAAAGTATAAATTAAAGCTGAAACTAGATAAGTGTGAGTTCTTAAGAAAAGATACGATTTTCTTGGGTCATTGTATTACAGACAAGGGAATCGTACCAGACATGGTAAAGGTGGAAAAGGTGTAATTCTTTCCACAGCCGAGAACAATGAAAGAACTGTAGATCTAATTGGTTACTACTGATGGTTTATTGTGAAGCCACTTCATGAATTGCTAAAGAAAGGAATAGAATATGAATGCTACAAAAAACAAAATGATACATTTGAGGAACTAAAGGAGAAGTTGGTTAATCCACTATTACATCAGTAGCCAGATTTTTGAAAGCCATTCATAGTGACAACAGAAGCACGCAGTGCAACTCTGGGAGCAATTACATCACAAGACAAGAAAGTTGGTGATGACTTGCCCATTTTATATGCACCTGGGTCATTAAACAAGGCAGAATTAAACTATAGTGCCAAAGAGAAAGAAGTATTGGCTACAGGATATGCAGTGAAACAGTTGCGACAGTACATACATTGACAATGGTTTACAGTGCCAACAGAACATAAGCCATTAATATGGATGTTCAGTGGAAAGGATCCTAGTTTGAGGTTCCTGAATTGGAGACCTACGCTTGAAAAGTACAATTACAAGGTTATCTACAAGCCAGCTAGGATGAATATCAGTACAGATGCTCTCAGTAGAATACATCCCAGTGAGCTAATCCATACTGATAGGGATCAGATGGACAGAAAGGAAAGGGGTAGTCAGGTGACTGTGTGGCAGGCACAGGTAAATGCTGAATGTGTCAGCAGAAAATGCAGGGCAGAGGTTAAGGAAACTGAAATTAGTCTGGAAGAAAAGAAAAATATTCTAAATAAAATAAATGTAATCTGTTAATAGGGCAATGGGCAGCTATAGAATGTTCAAGAGGATAAAGCAGTAGATACAACAGAAAGGATTGAAATGTGAGGCAGAAGAATATGTACAGAAATTTCCATCATGCCATAAAAAATAAATTTATGCAGGTGAAGACAAAAATTGCCACTGAAAGTAACAGACATTGAGAAAAGTATAATTGAAAAGTGTTCAGTGGACATAGTGGGCGCTTTAGAGTTATCAAGCACAGGTAAGAGATACATGATTACATTTCAAATAGTAGTAGTAATCACAGAAAGCACCAACACATAACAATTTCCAATGGAGTTCAAAGTTTCAGAAATAGAGACATCTTCAGAACTGTACTATAATTATTTAGGAGAAGTACATCATGGAGAATTGTATATCATGCAGAATTGTAACATGTGTAAATTTTGATGGTATACATGAGCTTTTTCAGAATGCTGAACAATGTGGCAAATTAACAGTATAGAGGTGTAGTGGCACTCTGAAGGAACTTCATGTAGGCTGAATAGGATGTTGCTTGCTAGGCAAATATGTGACATGTCATACAGAAAGAATAACAGAGTTACAGAAGTTGGTGCATCAATTGAAACAGCATGAGACAATGAGAAAAAAGAAGAAGAATGGCCTGTTTAACTTCATTTGGAGCTAAGGATGATACTACTTGGCACACTAGATGAAGCTGATGCTACATATTGCAAGGAGCACAGAAAAGAGGTGGAGAAAAATTCAAAAAGGCTTTTGAGATGATTTAAAACAAGTGGCAGTTGTAAGAGCCATATTATCAGGGGTAAACAGAATAGTAAGTGTGATAAAGGAAAACAAAAATGTTTAAAGTTTGGAATGAAAGATTTATCAAATTGTGTGTTACAGAGGCAGACATAGGATTTAAAAGAGTTTGAACATTTGTAACAATATGCAAATAAGTGCCACAATTGGTAGATGTATTTAGAGATAAAATCAGAATATGAACAAATGATAAGTGCTATAGTTAATGCATAGAATAGAATATTGCAGCCTCACATAATAATTGCTCCACAAATTGTGACGTTCCTCAGTTTAACAAAAGGTGAACTTAGACATGAAGTTCTCTGTTCCTCTAGTTGAATCATCAGATAACTCTTATTAAAGGTTATCAATGTAGATGCCTTTGTAGGGGAAAGCATGTTAGGATATATAAAAAAAGTTACTTTTAGTAGCTAATGACATATTTATGTTATATGGAATGTTTCCTTTACTATAAGCAATCACTCAGCCATCAGGGAAGTATGTTTTCATCCAACCAGAGGAGGAGATCTTACTTATCAATGATGCAAAGAGAGAGTATGCAAAACTATTGGATTCTAAAGAATTAAATAAGAACAGAATGCTTTGCAGACAAACATTTTCACTATTGTCAGCATTTGATCAGGAAGATGTGTGAAGCAAAGTTGCTTCAGACAGTAATTAATATGCCAAGTTAGTGTGTAAAGATGACTGTATCTTTAAATCAAAGTATTTGAACACATTTAAATAACAATAAGTGGTTATACATGGTTCCTAAGGAGGAATGGCCTGACAGTATTATGTGGGAAGCAAGCTCCAAAGGATGTAGTACTGGGAGGAGTTGGAAAAGTGCACTTCAACAGTCAATGTAAAGGGTATGGAACAAGAACATTCATACAAACAGACAAAATAATATGTACAAATAAAACTGAGAAGGGTTTAACATGACAAATAGAGTTAAAAATCGATGGTTGTATAGTAAATAAGGAGAATACACACATTCCATTGCTAACTTAAAAGTTACCATTAGATCATGTAGTCACACAATTAGATGATATGAAAGTTGTCAGAAAGAGTTTAAATGATGCAGAAAGAATGGTCACTAAACAGCAGGAAAAGATGAGGCAATTCAGGTGTCTAACACACTATTCCATCACTATATATGAGTATAACACTGATTATAATAGTTATGATGATCTATTTTTGTAGATAATGTACATGTTGTATGGAATGCTTTAGAACTGTATGGAAACACTTTAATGACAGTGATTGTTGTGGACAAATATGTGTACCAACTATCATTGTAAATCAGGGCCCAGAAAACATTCTAGTGCAAAGATCTTGTAGCAGTAGTACTGAGGAAATAGTGACCTATGAAAGGAATCCAAAAGAGCAAGACTGCTCCACATCTTTTAGAAACAGACAAAGAGAAACTTTTATGGTGTAACAAAATGTAATTATCTCATGTCAGAAAAATATTATAATTGTATCAAAATGAAATATAAAATTGACACAAAAGAAAATGTAACCATATGGACAGAAATATGACAAAAATGGTTATAAATGTCTAAAAAAACTGGATTTTAAGTTGACACTACTCTACTTTTGCATCTATGTAGATATTCTGCAAGCTACCATACAGTGCATGATGTAGAGTACCCTGCACCATTACTAGTCATTTGATCTCATCTTCCACTTGCAAGTAGAAAGGGGCATAAACAATTGTCTGTACGCCTCCATATGACCCCTAACTTCAACTATTTTATCATCATAGTCCTTATGCGCAATATATGTTGGTGGCAGTAGGATCATTCATCAGTCAGCTTCAAATGCTGGTTCTCGAAATTTTCCCAGTAGTTTTCCTCGAAAAGAACATTGCCTACCCTCCAGGGATTCCCATTTGAGTTCCTAAAGCACTTTGATAACACTTACATGTTGTCTGAAACTATCAATAACAAATCTGGTAGCCTGCTTCTGAATTGCTTCAATGTCCTCATTCAATCTGACTTGGTACAGATCCCAAACACTCAAGCACTATTCAAGAATAGGTCACACCAATGTCCTATAAGCTGTCTCCTTTACCAATGAACCACACTTTCCTAAAATTCTCCCAATAAACTGAAGCAGACCATTCGCCTTTACTACCACAACCCTCACATGCTCATTCCATATCATACCACTTTGCAACGTTAAGCCCAGATATTGAAACGGCTTGACTGTGTCAAGCAGGACACTTAATAATACTGTATCGGAACATTACAGGTTTGTTTTTCCTACTCACCCACATTAAGTTACATTTTTCCCACATTCAGAGCTAGCTCCCATTCATCACACCAACTAGAAATTTTGTCCATGTCATCTTGTATCTTCCTACAATCACTCAACTTTGACACTTTAACATACACCGTAGTGTCATTAGCAAACAAATGCAGATTGCTGCCCACGCGGTCTGCCAAATCATTTATGTATATAGAGAACAACAGCTGTCCTATCACACTACCCTGGGGCACTCCTGATGATACCCTTGTTTCTGGTGAACACTCACCATTGAGGACAGCATTCTGGGTTTTATTAGTTAAGAAGTCTTCAAGCCACTCACATATCTGTGAACTTATTCCATATGCTTGTACCTTCATTAACAGCCTGCAATGGAGCACCATGTCAAATGCTTTTAAGAAATCTAGAAATATGGAATCTGCCTGTTGTCTTTCATCCATAGTTCACAGTATATCAGGTGAGAAAAGGGTAAGCTCAGTTTTGCATGAGTGATGCTTTCTGAAACCATGCTGATTTGTGGACATATGCTTCTCAGTCTCAAGAAAATTTATTACATTCAAACTGAGAATATGATCAAGAATTCTGCAGAAAACTGAAGTTAGGGATATTGGTCTGTAATTTTGTGGATCCATTCTCTTATCCTTCTTATATACAGGCATCACCTGTACTTTTTTCCAGTCCCTTGGGGCTTTGTGCTGGGCAAGAGATTCATGATAAATACAAGCTCGCTAAGGAGCCAATGCCACAGAGTACTCTGTAGAACTGAATTGGGATTCCACCCAGACCTGGTGACTTATTTCCTTTCAAATCTTTCAGTTGTTTCTCTATTCCAGGTGTGCTTATTAATATGTCGTCCATACAAGAGTCTGTCCAATGGTCAAATGACGGTATGTTTGTATGATTCTCCTGCATGAACAATTTCTCAAACGTGAAATTTAAAAATTCAGCTTTTGATTTGCTGTCTTCAACTGCCACACCACACTGGTCAACAATGGACTGAATAGGAGCCTTAGACCCACTTAGCAGGTTCACATAGGACCAGAATTTTCCTGGGTCCTCTGCCAGATCTTTCGCCGAGATATGACATTAGTTGTTGTATGCTTCACACACAGATCTTTTCACAGATGCACGAATCTCTATTAACCATTGCTTTGTCATAATTTGTGCGTCCTCTTTTGAACTGAGAGTGCAAAAACCTCTGTCTCCTCAGTGTCTTTGGAATTTTGCTATTAATCCATGGTGGTTCTTTTCCATCCTTTATCCACTTGGATGGGGTAGGGGGGGGGGGGCTAGACAAAGGTAGTTGCAGTAGTATCAGTGCAGTTAATGAACTCATAGGCAACTAGCTGGAGAAATGTGTGTGTTGTATATTGGGTGTAGGCTCAGTTAATACAGTCTGTGTCATTTTAAAGCAAGATAGAATGGTGCTAGCCAGTCACCATCTCTGTACTAATACTTGATCTCTTCATGGGTACTTCTTCAAGGCAAGTAGGAACTGTTTTGGAATAAATTTAAAAGTTTCAAACCACTTCTAGCTGGGGTTATTTCGAGTTACTTCCCAATACTTACATTTTGTAATAAGGGATTTAACATTACAGCCAGGTCAAGACTCCCTCTCACATAGGCCAATTGGCTAATTCACTTCTCACAAACAGTGCCACCCAATCTTTGGCAATACTCATACTCAGAACATGACAATATTTCAATTTATCTGGAAAGTATAGCCCTTTCAAATGATCGATCTATAATCATGAATGGACCAGCTATTATACTGAAAGCTGCTTTAAGAAACTTTGGAGAGGAGGGGTTTATGCCACCCCATCCTACAGAATTTTTAGTTTTTTAAGTGTAGTACTGTTTTTCCCACCTTTTTGTAAGTCACTGCATCAAATTTACAAATCATAGTGTCACATTATGATACAAAGAAATACATATTTATTTTTTAGGTAATGTTCTACATCGATGTCATATTGTGCTCCATTTTTACAGAAATCATTGAACTGTTCTGGTATTTAAGTAGGATTTACAATGAAAGTGTTTTATATTTTAATTTTTGAAATTTCTTGATTGTTGGATTTAATTCCAAGTTATGATTTAACAACTGCCAAATTGCCTTTGATTGGTTTCTTTGCTTCTGAATGAATTATATTGTTGGTCATTTCTTTTCCTCCCCTTAAAAGCTCCTTAGATATCTTGTTTATAATTTTTAACATTAATTATAAACTCTGGATTTGTTTTGTACTGGTATAACAGTTCTGCATGTAATTTTCTTTTCTTTTTGCCATTAGATCTTTTTATGCCAACAATAGTCTAGTTCAATTTATTAGTTGTCTTTCTCTGGCAGACTACTGGTGAAAATGTTTGACTGAAGACCTCCCGAAGTTTTCACAAGATTATTATTCATTTTGCACTTGCACTGAGCCTTGTTTAATCCACAATAGAAAAAATATGTTTTCCTCACTGACTTCTCTTTTGGTAGAGATTTTCCCAGCACTTTTTACATTTACTTTTTGGCAATTAAATCAATTAAGCATAGAGATCGGAAATTCCTGGGTTGAAACAGAAGTTATGAGTAGAGTCATACGCATATTTTCTTAAAACATTGTCTGTATGTTTCTGACCTTCAGTTTGCCCTAGTAAAATTAGGGAAATTTAGACTTAAACCAGATTCTTAAATTAGATCAGTAAACTATGTATTAATGATTGATTCACATGCTGTCTGTATGTTGAAATCAGCAGTACTCAGTATATATTTCTTTCCTTCTTTTTTCTTAAAATTCTCGAAAAGACTTTACAATTTTGCTGAAAATAATTATTTCAGCAGCTAGACTCCTGTTTATGAAATAATTGAAAAACAATTGGCCTAATTCTACATAGCAGCTTTCAAATATTAATTCTCCATTTGAGGCCTAAAAATCATGTCCTTTTTATATTGCAACACATTTTCAATAAGTTTACAGGAGCCTCCCAGACATCAGATGCTTCTAAAAAAGCTACTAACAACTTTGAAAGTTTCCAGTTTATTTAGAACAGCGATAGACTTTCATAATCCAGTGTTAATTCAAGCAAATTCCTTTGATATGTCTAAGTTCTGACTAGATAATTTCAAGCTTATCAACTGTTAGAGGTTTATTGTGTTTACCAATGTCGTTCAGACCATTAATGTTTAGCTGTATTGAGAAGGTACTTTTATCTTTATTGATAATGTTAAAAAGCAAACAATTCTCATGGTTATCTTGTGTCCCATCTTGATCTTCAAGTACAGCATGCCAGTGAGACATTCTCTCAACTTGTTACACATCTGACACATTGTATTTACTGGGAACTCATTAAATACTTTTATGCAAATGTTCATCATGGTTTTATGAATATATGTTTTCATTAATTTTTATCATTAGTATTACAGGACAAATATGTTTCTGTTCCTTGTGGTGGACCTTACCACTGGTCTCATTTTACCTAATGACTTTTCAGTGCTTCTCCATTCTCCTTTTCTGCTTGACCACCTCATGGCAGTGGTTGCTTTGTCACTTCACGTCACCTCTGAATAGTCCCATCTTCCCAAACTTTTCTTTTCTTTTGGGTGTAAAAACTGCCATTGCATTCTCCTTTGTCAGTCTCAGCTGATACCTGATAAGCAGCTATTTTTCCAAATTTATTTGACAAAAGTATATACGATGATTTAAATGTTTCTTCACTTACTTACTATCACCTCTGTGCTGTGACATTTCCGTGAGCAATTGTGGACTCAGACCACAATTTATTTGGTATGAACTGTAGATTAAAACTGTAGAAATTGCAAAAAGGTAGGAAACTGAGGAGATGGGACCTGGATAAATTGAAAGGACTAAAGGATGTTGAAAGTTTCAGAGGGAGCATCAGGTAACAAGGGACTAGAATAGGGGAGAGGAATACAGTTGAAGACAAATGGGTTGTTCTGAGAGATGAAACAGTGAAGGCAGCAGAGGATCAAATAGGCAAAAAAAACAAGGCCTGGTAGATATCCATTGAGAACTCGAGCTGTTGAATTTAACTGATGAAAGGAGAAAATATAAAAATACAGGAAATGAAGCAGGCGAAAGTGAATACAAATGTCTAAAAAATGAGATTGATGACAATTGCAAAATGACTATGCAGGAATGGCTAGAGGATAAACATAAGGAAGTAGAATAATATATCATTAGGGGAAGGATAGATACCACCTACAGGAAAATTAAATAGGTCTTTGGAGAAAAGAGAAACAACTGTATGAGTAGCAAGAGCTCAGATGTTAATCTGTTCCTAAGCAAACAAGGGAAAATTGAAAGGTGGAAGGAGTACACAGAGGCTCTATGCAACTTGAAGGGAACATTTATAGAACAGGAAGAGGATGTAGGTGAAGATAGAGTAGGATATGTTACTGCAAGAAAACTTTGATAGAGTATTGAAAGACCTAAGTCAAAACAAGGCTCCAGGAGTAGATGACATTCCATCAGAACATGAATTCTTTACAGAAGAATGGAAAAAACTGGCAGAAGCCAACCTCAAGGAAGATGAATTTGGATTCAGGAGAAATGCAGGAACATGCGAGGCAATACTGACCCTATGACTTACCTTAGAAGATAGGTTAAGGTAAGGTATACCTACATTTAGAGCATTTGCAGACTTGGAGTAAGCTTTTGGAGTGTTGACTGGAGCCCACTATTTAAATATCTGATGGTAGCGAAAGTGAAATGCAGGGAGCGTAAGGCCATTTACAACTTGTACAGAAATCAGATGGCAGTTATAAGAGTTAATGGGCATGAAAGGAGAACAGTGACTGAGAAGGGAGTGAGAAATTGTTGTAGCCTATCTCCGACATTATTCAATCTTTACATTGAGAAAATGGTGAAGGAAATTAAAGAAAAATGTGGAGTAGGAATTAAAGTTCAGGGAGGAGTAATAAAAACGTTGAGGTTTGCTGATGACATTGTAATTCTGTTATGAACTGAGACACTTAAAGTACTAGTTGACTTTTGCTGTTTGGGCACCAAAATAAATGATGATGGCCAAAGTAGAGAGGATATAAAATGTAGATTGGCAGTGGCAAGAAAAGTGTTTCTGAAGATGAGAATTTTGTCAACATCAAATATAGATATAAGTACCTGGAAGTCTCTTCTGAAAGTATTTGTGTGCAGTGTAGCCATGTATGGAAGAGAAAAATGGACAATAAAGAGCTTAGATAAGAAGAGGACAGAAGCTTTTGATATATGGTGCTACAGAAGAATGCTGAAGATTAGGTGGATAGATCACATAACTAATGAGTATATACAGAATAGAATTGGGGAGAAAAATTTGTGGCACAACCTGACTAGAAGAAGGGACAGGTTGGAAGGACACAATCTGAGATGTCAAGGGATCACCAGTTTAGGAACTGAGGAAAGTATGTGTGTGAGGTGGGAGGAGGGGGGGGGGGGGGGTAAAAATTGTACAGAGAGATCAAGAGATAAATATAGTAAGTAGTTTCAGAAGGATGTAGGTAGCAGTAGTTATTCAGAGATGGAGATACATGCAGTCTCTGTACTGAAGACCACCACAACAATAACAATTCTATCTTTTACAGCATAAGAAGAGGCATTGGAATTAATCATGGTAGAGACTGACTTTCATTTTTGAAAACATTCTGCCCCTATGGAAGATACTCTGATGTCAATAGATAATGAACTATTGATGTGATAAAAGCAGGGTATTTGAAAGATGTTTCAGCAGTTGGAAACTGGCAGTTTTAGTAAATTTATAAATAGTCATTCAGCAGCTTTGTCCCAAAATATTGGCAAGGAAGGTAGTAAATATGATTTGTTCCCAGATGAAAATGAGAACTTACACATCTTCTGCTGCAAAAAAATTAAAAGCTATTATAAATGACTATTCTTCACAAGGAAAGGGACAAAATGGAAGTATTAGCTTCAAGTCTGTTTGCAGTGCATAAATGTAATCACAGTAAATTGAAGTCATTTAAGAACTTAAAAATAGCCTTTATGGATTGTAGTATGCACTCCTTGGAATGACAATGCCAAATAAAATAACTAATGATGTTAAACTTAAGTATGGTGTGCCTCTAGGTTCTGTTTTGGGCCCAGTGTTGGTCTTGATATTTACCAGTGATCTAGAGCCATCCAGCAACTCTCAAAAATATATAAAATTTGAGAAAGAAACAAATACATTTATAGAAGGCAAACTGCTGCAGAACAAAAATATGAAGTACGAAATTGCACCACACGCATTGCAGAGTGGTTCACTAATAACAATCCTATTGTTAACACAGAGGAAACTGTTGCAATGCACCTTCATACCGCACAAAACAAGTATCTATTAACCTTCACCATGAATTTATTTAATAAGCAATTAGGAACTGTAAAGTCAACAAAATTTCTAGAAATACAGATTCAGGATGACATGATGTGGAACGCACACATTGGTTACACAAGCAAGAAGCTCAGGATATTATACTCTGGCTTAAAATATTGCTAGATGTGAAATGAAAGAAATATTGAAAAATTGTATTATGCCCAAGCACAATCACTGCTATGATATGGGATGACCTTTTGGGGCAACTCACCATTCAGTAAATGCTGTTTCATAACACTGAAGAGGAATATTAGGCTAATTGAAAATACTATGTCCAGAAATTCTGCAAACTCCTTTTTAAAGTACTCCAGGTACTACCACTGCCATGCCTGTACATTCTTGAGAGTTACTTATATATAGAGAATCTCAGAGGCTAAATACAAGTAACTTTGCACAAATCAAGCAGTTCATGCATATGATGCCAGAAAAAATTTGGACTTTGACAGTTAGTATGTTAGCACAACTCTCAGACAAAATGGACCACCGCAAATTGCAAAAGATTTTACAATAAAATTCCTGTCCACATCAAGACAATAAAAGAAATACAAAATTTCAAAGTGGGAACACTGGTGCTATTGCACTGTAAACAAATCTGTTGACACAAATTTAAATTATTTCGTTTTTTTTGTATTATGTATCTCAAATTGCTTTTGCTACCTATTGTACTATCTATTATCTTGTGCTATTATTCTAATGTATTATATTCCAGTGATATACTGTACCGTATTGTGTGCTAAAAATTATTTACGTTATTCAATCAATTTACGATGTATTTAATAAACTATTTATTGCAGCAAAATAGCCATTATGGTTATATATTAGTTTACAATCATTTGAGAGTGAATTACAAGGATGTATTGAGTGTCTGCATGATTCTTAGTAGTAGATTACATTCAGTGCAGGTATTATAACAGATTATCATTTGAACCATTTATTGCATAGTCTCTAATTGATCTGGTCCTCTTGTTGCATATTTCTATACGGTACCTCTCACAAGACTGTCCACATAGTGTACACTTGCAAAGGTTTGATGGTTCGTGGTATATTGTATTTGCACAAATTTCATGGTGGAATCCGTGTGCTGTGAGTCTTGTAAGTACGTGTCTCATCTCAAAATTTGCTGCTGTCCAAGTGCGGTCGATCACGGCCCTGGATCCATAGAATTCCGTTGGTACTTCCTCTCTTTTCTTGAGTAGTGATCTTAGTAGGTTCTCCAATGCTGATGTGTTGGGAAGTAAGAACCTTGTCCTTAGATCCTCTATGAGGAAAGATTCTTGGGCGAGAAGGTAGACTAATCTTGATCTTGTGGTTTTTGCTACCCCTAATGCTCTTTTGATATAGGTTGCTTTTAATCTTTCCAATGTTCCTAAGTTCTGTTGATTTAGGTGTATCCATATGATTTCTATCCCATAAACCAGTATCGGTATTATTTTTGATTTGAAGAGTGCCATAGCTGTGTCTAGATTTAGTGTTCTGATGGAACTTACTTCGTTTATTGCTCTGATGGCCTGTGTCGCTTTCTCTGTTGTGTGTTTAGCGAAGCACTTTGCAGACGGCTGGAGTGTTATCCCTAGATATTTGTAATCTTTTGTGATAGATATTTGCTTTCCTTGTAGTGCAGTTCTTGTCGTTTTTGGGATTTGCCCACCTGGTCTGAATATCATCATTTCCGCCTTGTTGGTGTTGATTATGAACTTGTGTTTTGTGCATCATTTTTCCACATCTTCTATAGTCTCCTGTAGTTTCTTTAAGTTTTTTGAGGCTATCACAATGTCGTCCGTGTAGGCATATGCTTCAACATATTCGTCTTGAGTGATTTCCATAATGTCCTTTGCTGCCAGAATGAACAGGAGTAAGCTTAGTGGGTCTCCTTGGAGTACTTCATTTGTTTGCCTTGTTGGTTCAGACAGGTCGAGGTTGTCAGAGATCCTTATCTCGTTCCATTCATTTATGGAGTTTATGATCCTCGATATATTTAAAACTGTATACTAATGTACAAAGTAAGCTATATCCTATGTCAAAACTTTGATGAATGGATACTTAATAAATATACTCTTTTATAGTTGAAAATGCTCACTGAAGTTTTCCACCAATTATACAACAGCTTATGTAAATTGGATTATCATAAAGGTGTTATGGAAATGTGAAACTTGCAGACAGGAATGGGAAGTGAGAGCACACGTTTGATGGAACATTTTTATGCTTTTCTTGTAGGCCAGGTCCTTTGAAAATGTGAAGAAGATAAGCAACACGTCTTACGTCACAGCTACACTGTACATGTAGAAAACAAAAAGTTTTGAAAGTTTTGACATCTTTCCCAGTGGGTTAATGGCATATGTCACAAACAAAAGTCTGGTCATTTATTCGTAATGATTAGCATATGAGCAAGCTGATAGAATGTCTAAAACACCATTCAGTTTACAAGCAATAATCTGTCACTTGTTTTAAGCCAGCTCACTTGACTAATACCAAACAAATGATCTTTACAGAGTCCTAAGAGTGCCTCCATTGGCTAGTGGTTAGTGCCACTGTAGAGTGACATACAAGTCAAGGATTCAGTTCTTGCTAGCCCCAGATTTTTATGCCCTATGTTTTTCTGGAACTGAGTCTACCTACGCTTATGAGTCCAAATAAGAAGCTGCTTGGTATAATACCCATTAAAACTGATACTTAAACTGTCCAGATAGCATCAAATAGAAAGAATTTGATGAAGTTGAGATCCATATGATATGTATTTATCTTTGTTGTATTAGATACCTCTAATGAATATTGATGACTGACAAGAGGAACACAGAGATTTGGAAAAGTTCACGAGTTTCCCAGCAATGTTGCAATGAACCCAATACTCATTCTTCACAGTACAGAAAATAACAAGTACTAATGTGGACTTATGCTAGGGTGCAAAACTTAAGGACAACAGTAGCTTTTGCATGATGTGTCACAGCCAAGTTACATAGCTCACTGAAAGTTTGATCTTACATAGAAAGAACTGCTGTGATATAATGCAGAAGGTAACTAAAAGAAATTAGGAATGAGATGAACAGAAATGACACCTGTATTCAAAGACAGTAATTACATTGAAGTGACTGTGATTTATGATGGTCCCATAGACATTACAACAAAATGGTTCAAATGGCTCTGTGCACTATGGGACTTAACTTCTGAGGTCATCAGTCCCCTAGAACTACTTAAACCTAACTAACCTAAGGACATCACACACATCCATGCCCGAGGCAGGATTAGAACCTGCGACCATAGCCATCGCGCGGTTCCAGACTGTAGCACCTAGAACCGCTCGGCCACCCCGGCCAGAGAGACATTATGACAGGTGGTATATTTTTTATAATAGAGTGCATGATCACCATGGGTGGTAATGCATAGCTCTGCAATGTGCTCCCATCCTGGCCACATTCCATCCTCCAACAGCGTGGCTGACAGCTCTTGGTTGGTCATTCATGGATTCTCTTGTTCCAAGAGGCACTCCACCAGTGCAGAGTGATGCAGTTGTGCATTGGCATCCATAAAAATGAATTCAGCGGTAAGTACATACCTGAAAAGGGGCACATGGGGAAGTAGTACTGTGCCACAATAATACTGACCGGTGAGTGTACTGTGTTCAGAGGTTTGGAAGTCAGTACACCCATGCAACATTATGCCCTCCCACACTATAACACCTGGAACATCAAGACAATTACTTTTGACAATGCTTCCAGTGCATTACATACCCTCATATGTCAAGAGGTGAGACCGACCTGTGAGACATTACCCAGAATATGGCGACCTATTTTGTCACGGGTACAGCCACCGCCAGTAACGATTCACTACATAGCTACAGGGTGGCTGCTGAGAGGAGCAGTTTGGACTTCAATTCCAGCACTTGTGAAGGATACAACTGCCCCCTTCTCCACGTGGGAGCTGGCTTCTGTGTTATCTGCAGCTCATGTCATGTCACCTGGTTATGACAGTGCCCATTGTAGCATGGTATATGATGACATCTCACAGGGCAGAATAAAGAAATCCTCCTCCCCCTTTTAATCTCATTTGGGTGTCTGGAAACTTTCCCAACTCATGACGAGAGGCAATTCGAATTCCACTTTCAAAAAACCTAGGAAGGATCACACATACCCGAGTAGTTACCGTATGGTGTAGTGTTTCCCTTACTTGCTGTCTTGGGGAGAATGGTCAACCACCGCCTCGTCTGGTTGCTAGATCCAGACTGCTCCTTGTAATCCAGTCAACTGGTTAGAACTGCCGTTTTCGGACTAAAATTGCGGAAGTTTCTTCCTCGGCTGTTGTATATATTTTTGGGGCTGTCGAATCCGATTCTCAAGTTGTTGGCTTCACGAAAAAAAAAAAACTAAAAAATTTTGCAGTTTTGTTAGTTTTTCACTTACCTCTCTAAAACTGTGCGTTTTTCAAAGATGACCGTACTATACAGAATTGGTCAAATTCCTACTAAATGCACCAGTCAGCTTCGATTTTGTGACGAGCGGTATCGGTGTTAGATCGTGCTAATAAAATAGCGATTCTTTGATCCTTCTGCGGAAACGTCAAAAACGGCCACTCTCCCGTTCCTCCCCCCCCCCCCCTTCCTACAACTCGAAAATTATTATAAATGTTAACAACAAAAACCCCTGTGCCACGTGAAAGTACATTAATTTCGCGCTCCTAAAACGTGACTGCACTTTATTATCTTATATCCGTGAGCTGAATCGAACTGCATTTGCCTGCCATCTGTCTCTTCCGCGCTGCGTGTCACAATTGTTTGTATAGAAATTTTGAGGACAGCCTCGTCAGACACCTGCGACCTGTCGTCAGAGGTCCATCTGGCGTGGCACGCCTGGTCTGTACACCCCATAGCATTATGGAATCTTACACTGAATGACTGAAGTCTGAATTATAGAAATAAAAGATGAAAATCCCTGGGTAACAATGAAAAGAGCGAAAAGTTTCACTAGAAATTAATTTTAAGTTGGCTGCGTTTTAATTCCATTTTTATTTTGTGGGGATGAATATTTTTGTGAGCCTCCTTGAGGACGACCAAACACACTCCCTTCCCCCTAACGGGATGCTCCTACGATTCATTTGTTGCTCACATTCCCTTCCAGGCCCATTCCAGCGTCTCGCAGCCCATCTACTCTTATCTTGTGGTGGGTCAGTCAGCTCGGAATGACCAACACATCATCGTTGGATCTTAAAGGCTTTTGTCGTTATGTGCATGCATGTCTCGTCCCGACTGTGTAATTTGTGACAGACTGTTAAAAGATGGGACACAGACGAGTGCTGTGAGAGGGAAAGGATTGATATCTGCGATTGCAGTCTTTCTCGGCGTCGTTTTGTCGCAACGTTTCAATGAGTTTCGTACCATCATCAAACTCATTGAAACGTTGCCACAAGACGACGCCACCACTCGGCTGATAACCCCAGAAGAATTCATAAGGATTGACATCTTTCATCCAAGACAGTACGAAGAGACGGTGTGGTAAGACTAATATTTAAGAGGTATTCAAGACAAATGCAGGAAGAATTACGTGACAAAAGTCAATTGCTACTTATTTGAAGAGGCCCCAATAAAACCCTGAATAAAAACTGCTGCTTTCAGTTATACCTGACTTTGCCTTCAAAACTCATTGCTTTTCATCTGGAGAGGAGGTGCCTCCGCATTATGTCAAGAAACAAACCAAAAGGCTCACTCAAAACATCGTTTGGCGCACCCTGCAAGGAAATTAACGTTTCAGAAAATGCGCCCACATTCACGAGAAGGATAAACTAAGGTGCCAAAAGTCATGAGACAGTGGTATGCACACATGCAGATGGTAAACACACGGTATAAAAGGGCAGAAGGGCAAGGCATTGGCAGAGCTTTATTTGTACTCAGGTGATTCACGTGAAAAGGTTTCCGATGTGATTATTGTTGCATGACGGGAATTAAGAGACTTTGAATACAGAATAGTAGTAGGAGCTGGATGCATGAGACATTCCACTTAGGAAATCGTTAGGCAATGTAATATTCCGAGATCCCAAGTGTCAAGAGTGTGCTGAGAACACGGAATTTCAGGCATTAACCTCTCACCACAGACAACGCAGTGGCTGACCGTGGCCTAGTCGGATGAGTCGAAGTTTCAGCAAGTAAGAGCTGATGGTAGGGTTCGAGTGTGGAGAGGAACCCCACAAAGTCATGGACCCAAGTTGTCAACAAGGTACTATGCAATCTGGTGGTGGCTCCACAATGGTGTGGTCTGTGTTTACATGGAATGGACTGGGTCCTCTGCTCCACGTGAACCGAACATTGACTGAAAATGTTTATGTTTGGCTACCTGGAGACCATTTGCAGCCATTCACGGTCTTCGTGTTCCCAAAAAATGATGGAATTCTTGTGGATGACATTGCCCTATGGCGCTGGGCCACAATTGTTTGCGACTGATTTGAAGAGCATTCTGGACAATCCGAGCAAATGATTTGGCCACCCAGATCGCCTGACATGGATCTCATCAAACGTTTATACTTCATAATCGATAGGTCAGTTTGTGCACAAAATCATGCGCCAGCAGCACTTTCGAAATTATGTGCAGCTATAGAGGCACCATGTCTCAGTATTTCTGCAGGGGACTTCCAATGATTTATTGAGTCCAGGCCACATCGAGTTGCTGCCCTATGCAGGGTAAAATGATGTATGACATGATATTAGGAGGTATCCCATGTTTGTTGTCACCTTGTCACCGCTGTGTGGTACAGTGTGTATAGCCAGTTACTGACTTGGTAGTAGCTGATGCACAGTACAGTTTTCTGTCGCATGGAAACTGCTCCAGACCACACAGACTATCAATGCAGTTGGCAGACCCCCTGGACGTGAGGTGGAAGATGCTATGCAAGCAGTTTACTGTTTCCTAGAAAAAACTGATGAAGAATGCCAATGCACCATGGAAGAATTGATAGAGCATAATTGAAGGTGGTTTGTGTCCGTATCCAAGCAGTATTAGAAGACATCTCCTTCAGAAATATGGCGATGATACTTTGGGTACAACAAGCAGATATTACGTTGTATGTTTCAATAGTCAATGGACAAAAAAACACTAATGAATGCTGGTATCAAGACATTCTGAGGCTGCTAGAAAAAGAAGAAAAGCGTGCCATTGAGGAAGACATTAGATCGCAAGTACATAACTTGACTGAATACTCCCACCCTGGGAAGAAAGCTTTCTACATGAAACTGAGGATCTCATTTCTGAGACTCTTAGAGTTTTAATGGACGCTGTGGTGCTCAGCAAAAAGCGAAGGGATCTCGAGAAATGGAAGAAAAAATCAGCAGACGTTACATACAGCGTGTGATTAGTGCTGTGTAGCCTGTTTCATTCCTCTCCCCTCTTCAGATCGGCTTAGCAGTATTTCTTTGCAAAGAAGAGGGTTCTCGCCAATTGACAGATGTCCTTTCTTCCATGGAGTTTTGTTCCTTGTGCAGGAAGCAACTCGATTCGAGGTGTCATAGATAATGGCTGTTAACCAACGAGAACTTTGCCAGATGATCTGCGACAACACCATTTTCAGCATTCAAACTCTCGATGGACGAAACACATTTCACAGAATGGGAGGGAATCCGATGCCCCACACCTTCCCCTGGCCCTCCCCCCCTTCTCAAAAAATCCGTTATATTGGGTCAAAAGGCTGAACGGATAAAGGATGTACCATCAGCATAAATCGTTGGAAGCTTACGAGCTTAACCACTGAAACATGTTGAAAGGAACAATGATGTCGGCTTAGGTGCTATTGACATCAATGGGTCAAGTACATCATACGCTCATACTGAGACCATCGTTCCATCAGTGCCACTCCTGCTGTGGCTGCGCAGGAAATCTTCCAGGAATTTCTGGATGGAATGGTTTTATCAAGGAAGTAACCGAAGAAATACCTTTCCAGGCAACCTTCATAGACCGCCAACCTTTTATAAATGCAGCTTCTGTGGAATACAACACGATATTCACATAATTGTTGTCTGTTGTTGGAAAGACACATTCGTTGGGGCAGCAAAAACTTTCATCACTTTCGATCAGCCTCACTACGTCACAGCATGAGATGCGGCAGTGAGCTGTGTGGGAGACCCTGAACTACATGCCGTGGTCAAATGAATAGGTTGTTTATGTTTTTCAGTGGGACTGTGGGGTATATTATGGAAGAGAGAGGGTTGTCAGTAAAATTCAACGCTGTCTACGCAGCCGACAGCACTGTAAAAATACATACCTATGCCAGGGCATTCAGAGGACATACATTGGTTTTGCGCCGGCCGGGGTGGCCGAGCGGATCTAGGCGCTACTGTCTGGACCCGCGCGACCGCTACGGTCGCAGGTTCGAATCCTGCCTCGGGCATGAATGTGTGTGATGTCCTTAGGTTAGTTAGGCTTAAGTAGTTCTAAGTTCTAGGGAACTGATGACCTCAGAAGTTAAGTCCCATAGTGCTAAGAGCCATTTGAACCCATTGGTTTTGCGAGCTCTTGGTATGGTGATAATAGCGTCCATAAACTTTTCCAAGTCGATGTTGAGCAAATTTTATACAGTGGGGACTAAAGTGGACCACTGGATGCACATGACAGAGATTGGGGGAAGGAAATTTCACAAAAAATCGAAACCCAGTTTCAGTGTATCCCAGTCTAGGCCACAATTCAAATCTGTGAATTGAATAGTTCCAGATGATAACTTTGGTGTTGACATTTATTGAATCTGAGCACATGGGAAATTGGAAGCTACGCCTGTAAGTCACACGAGACATACTACCATATAACCATACCAGCGGACAATATGTATACGCCAAGTGCACGATATGATCACTCTGGAGCACTCCATGCCACTTCATGAATTTCAAGCATTCACTTTGAAAAACGTTTTCACTATTCGACGCAGTGACAAATGCTGGTGCAGAACATGGAGCGATGTGAAGGTTGAAAGAGGGCTGAGTAGAGCATGTGGGTTTAGCTCCGACATCTTGGCAAGGTGAAGGCTTTGAATGAGTTTGCTCCAATACGTCACAAACGTGACTGAGGATTTTTGCGGTGTAAACTTTGCAACGACTGACCAATATGCAGACAGTCGTGATGCAAGAGTAAATAATGACAACTGTTCGAAAAAAAGGTTGGAATTGCGGCGGCGCGGTTCTTTCCGTCCCTTTACGACGGACCTGCACCTACCTGTGAACATTGTCTCAGCAGATCATCAGAAGGAAAGCCGAGTGAAACCTACTGTACTTCGACATGAACCAGGCTGCAATGTAAGTCACTAATCTACGTTTCGGGTGAAAGTGTTCACAAGAAATGAAACGTTGGAAATTTTGTCCTTAATTAATATATTCTGAAACTTAGGTGAACAAATATCACTGCCAAGCCCGTGCTAGTCTTAACACAGTCACTCACAATCCCTTTCACTCAAGTTAATAAGTTTATGGTGTTGCATTTCCCGAAAACGTAATAGCTACAAAAATACTGATTGTTTTTGATTGAGAATGCTCGCCAAATATTAAGTCTGTCGGTACCAAATGCAGTCACAGTTTTTTAGCCACCGCCCTGCTCAATACGCCACGCGGAATATATGTCTTTTGTTCTCACAAAATTCACTTAAAAATTCCGAAATTTCTACACGCCCATCGGAATAATTATGCCGTCACTTTACCACACTTCTGACGAATGGAACACTGCTAGATCTGGCAACTTATCATTTCCATCGGAACTACCACTACTGCACACGTCCGATCTCTTTCATGGTTAGGTTTCGACTCTTCTCTAGAATACTCTAAGTCTTCTCTACCAGCAGAGAAAGGCGTGCGAAGAATACTGCTTTACCATTGGTCAGTTTACTCAACAGCCAATAGCAAAACAACACTCTCCCGCGTCAGTCCGCGCTTTTCATCAATAACCAATCTCAAAATAGTAAACCTAACGACTGCACTTTTTACCGACGTTATTATCTAATATGCTGCAACTTTGATTATGCATAAAGTTATTTACTATTGTTATTTATACCTGAATTAACTTTCCATTTACCATAAACGTACTTTACAAATCTATTCTACAAAACTCCCCTTTGTCCATATCCATACTTCTTCGAAATGTTCCCACACTAAATACTACAATTATCTTCATATTAATCTTAAACCACACTCACGCATCATTCATACTGCTAAAACACATTTATAACATTTTACATACAGAAAAAGACATAACACTTTACGAAAATACTAGAACAGTTTATGAAAAATATTCTATTACTTTAGTGCACTCTAGTGGGCACAATCGAAACTAAAATCACAGTCCCCCTATCCAATATTGTCCTCTCTCGGCTGATACATAAACTTCGTGCGCATCCAGTCTCGCGTCACCATCTGTCACTATGCAGCTCTTAGACACATCTCCCACTTAACCGCCTCCAAGGCAGGATCGTTACAAGGCGCTACGCCTCAGAATGGTTTCACCAACACCTCAGAGCCAATATCAGTCAACAATGGGGTTATGAAAGGATATAAAAATCAATTCTCACTTGGCCAGGGAGGTCGGAACCTAAGGTATCAAGGGATTGCTGGGAATGATTTCAAAACCGTCAAGTTCAAGCGAGCTCTGTCATCCTCATTAATGTGGTTACTGAGCCAACCACTTTGTTTCAAAGGATGCCTATCGCCAAACAGTCAGAAGAAGAAGTAGAGGACGTCAGAACCTACGAACTGGCTGCATATCCCCTAACTTTGTTTGATGAGGGTGGATTGTGGAAAGGCACAAAATCTGCTTCGTAAAAAGCTGTTAAACCTCCTCCAGATACCACACTGCTGGATAGCAGTACAGTATGTGTGATTTATGTTTTTTTATTGTTATACAAACTCGTAGGGTCGAGTGGGCATAACTTCGAATAAATTTGCAACTCATATGTCTATTATGTAGGAAGTAAGTACAATCAAAGTGCGAAAGTTGTGTTCAATGTTTTACTTGGATAGACAGAAGACTACAAAGTCCGTGAAGTGCTTAAGGAGATCGAGCAAAAAGCAGTCTCTGGAGATGCAATTTAGCAGCACCATGACACCAACAATTTCACAACTAAATTTTCTATAGACTGTGAGAAACAAAGATAATCACCCTGCTGATGTAAAAACGCAATTAAAGTGAAATCGCTTCCAAGGAGGCAGCTGATAATGCAGACACTCTGATAGCGGGGAGACAGAATCTCTGGCTTTAGCTCACAAATGTGTCACAATTTCGAGGGAAGCTGTTGACTTCTGATCGTAATGATAGTCTCCAAATTCCCCTCAATGTATATTTTCTCAAGCCAGAAGGAGGTACAATCCCTCAGCTACTCTATTGTTCAGGAAGTGCAATGGAAAAGAACGTTGACAGTTATATTTTCTTCTTCCACGCAATGAGTGACTGCAACTCTGTGTCTGCATTTCTCAACCGAGGCAAGGTTAAATTTCTCAATACCCTCTCCAAAAATTTCGAATGATGTTGTTGTTGATGTGGTCTCAGTCTGAAGACGGTTTAATGTATCTCTCCATGCTATTCTATCCTGTGCAAGCCTCTTCACCGCCGAATATCTATTACGTCCTTCTGAATCTCTCTACTGTATTCGTCTCTTTGTTTCCCTCTACGGTTTCTACCCCCCACAGTTCACTCCAGTGCTAAATTGCTGATCCCTTGACGGCTCAGAATGTGTCCTATCAACCAATCCCCTCTTGTAGTCAGGTTGTGCAACAAATTCCTTTTCTCCCCAGTTCTATTCAGTACCTCCTCATTAGTACCCAAAAAAATGGCTCTGAGCACTATGGGACTTAACTGCTCTGGTCGTCAGTCCCCTGGAACTTAGAACTACTTAAACCTAACTAACCTGAGGACATCACACACATCCATGCCCGAAGCAGGATTCGAACCTGCGACCGTACCGGTCGTGCGGTTCCAGACTGTAGCGCCTAGAACCGCTCGGCTACTTCAGCCGGCTTTACCCACCTAATGTTCAATGTTTTTCTATTCTTCTGCAGCATCACATTTCGAGAGTTTCCATTCTCTTCTTGTCTAGACTGTTTATCGTCCATGTTTCACATCGTAATCTGTCTACACTCCACACAAATACCTTCACAAAAGACTTCTCAACACTTAAATCTATATTCGCTGTTAACAAATTTCTCTTCTTCAGAAATGCTTTTCTTGCCACTGCCAGTCTACATTCTATTCCCTGTCTGCTTCGACCATCATCAGTTATTTTGCTGCCCAAATAACAAAACTCATATGCTCTTTCAAGTGTTTTACTGTCTCTAATAGAATTATAGCGTCATCGGCAAACCTCAAGGTTTTTATGGCTTCTCCCTGAACCTTTATTCCTACTCCAAATTTTTCTTTTGTTTTCTTTACTGCTCGCTCATGTACAGCTTCGGGGATAGGCTACAGCACTATCTTACTTATCAACCAGTGCGTCCCTTTCATGCCCTTGACTCTTATAGGTGCCGTTTGGTTTCTACACAAGTTGTAAATAGCCTTTCGCTCCATGTATTTTACACCTGCTACCACCAGAATTTCAAAAAGAGAGTATTCAACTCAAAATTGTCAAAAGCGTTCTTTGAGACTAAAAATGCTATAAACGAATGTTTGACTTTCCTTAACCTATCTTCTAAGACAAGTCGTAGGGCCAGTATTGCCTTGTGTGTACCTACATTTCTCCAGAATCCAAACTGATCTTCTCAACGGTTGGTTTCTACCAGTGTTTACATTCTTCTGTAAAGAATTTGTGTAAGTATTTTGCAACTATGGCTTAGTAAACTTACAGTTCGATAATATTGTCACGTAGAAGAAGGTGTAATTAGATGAATGACGAACACTAACTTCACTTAACGAAGGTTTATTCAGCACTTGAGTACAAGAGCGTGGAGCGAACTGCCTCCGACTAGAACACATACGGTATATATACAATTACAAAACATTCCAGTACAATGATTCTTGATATTTGTGGATACCTCTAGAATGTACTCGAACCGAATATAGAAATTGAAAATATACATGCAACCGTCTAGTATCATAACCACTACACGATTCTTCTGCTACAATATTCATAGCTGTCATCACCTTCTTTCTTTGGAATTAGAATTATTATAATATTCTTGAAGTCTGAATGTATTTCCCCAGTGTCATACATCTTGCTCACTACATGGAAGAGATTTGTCATGCCTGGCTATCCGAAGGCTTTCAATAGTTCTGACGGAATGCCATGTACTCCAGGGGCCTTGTTTTGACTTAGGTCTTGATAAAATTCTTCTCGCAGTATAGTATCTCCCATCTCGTCTTCCTCTACGTCCTCTTCCATTTCTGTAATATTGCCTCCAAGTTCGTCTCCCTTGTACAGATCCTTAATAAACTGCTTCTACCTTTCTACATCTACATCTACATGATTACTCTGCAATTCACATTTAAGTGCTTGGCAGAGGGTTCATCGAACCACAATCATACTATCTCCCTACCATTCCACTCCCGAACAGAGCGCGGGAAAAACGAACACCTAAACCTTTCTGTTCGAGCTCTGATTTCTCTTATTCTATTTTGATGATCATTCCTACCTATGTAGGTTGGGCTCAACAAAATATTTTCGCATTCGGAAGAGAAAGTTGGTGACTGAAATTTCGTAAATAGATCTCGCCGCGACGAAAAAGTCTATGCTTTAATGACTTCCATCCCAACTCGCGTATCATATCTGCCACACTCTCTCCCCTATTGCGTGATAATACAAAACGAGCTGCCCTTATTTGCACCCTTTCGATGTCCTCCGTCAATCCCACCTGGTAAGGATCCCACACCGCGCAGCAATATTCTAACAGAGGACGAAGGAGTCTAGTGTAAGTTGTCTCTTTAGTGGACTTGTTGCATCTTCTAAGTCTTCTGTCAATGAAACTCAACCTTTGGCTCGCCTTCCCCACAGTATTATCTATGTGGTCTTTCCAACTGAAGTTGTTCGTAATTTTTACACCCAGGTACTTAGTTGAATTGACAGCCTTGAGAATTGTACTATTTATCGAGTAATCGAATTCCAACGGATTTCTTTTGGAACTCCTGTGGATCACCTCACACTTTTCGTTATTTAGCGTCAACTGCCACCTGCCACACCACCACACCATACAGCAAACTTTTCTAAATCGCTTTGCAACTGATACTGGTCTTCGGATGACCTTACTAGACGGTAAATTACAGCCACGCGATCTCAGGCTCCTTGCCACGGTTCGCGTGGCTCCTTCGGACATGGGTGTGAACGTGTGTTGTCGTTAGCATAAATTAGATTAAGTAGTGTGTAGCCCTTGGGACCGATGACCTCAGCAGTTTGGTCCCATAGGAACGTACCACAAATTTCCAATTTTTCCCCCTTTCAGCTTTCCCTTCTTCGCTTAGGACTGGTTCCCATCTGATATTCATACAGCTACTTCTCTTTTTTCTAAAGGTCTCTTTAATTTTCCTGTGGCGGTATGTTGCTCTTCATGTCAATCTCATATTTTAGACGTCTGTATTCCCTTTCGCCTGCTTGATTTGGTGCATTTTATATTTTCTCCTTTCATCAATTAAATTAAATACCTCCTGTGTTATCCAAGGATTTGTACTAGGCCATGTCTTTTTACCCCATTTGATCCTCTGCCGACTTCGCTGTTTCATCTTTCAAAGCTATCCATTCGTCTTAAACTCTATTACTTTCCTCTGTTCTAGTCAATTGTTGCATAATGCCCCCTCTGAAACTCTCAACAATCTCTGGTTCTTTCAAATTATCGAGATCCCATCTTCTTAATTTCCTACATTTTTGCAGTTTCTTCAGTTTTATTCTTCAGTTCATAACTAATAAATTGTTATCAAAGTCCACATCTGCAATTACAGTTTAAAATCTTGTTCCGAAATCTTTGTCTTACCATTATATAATCAGTCTGAAACCTCCCATTGTCTCCACGTGTCTCCCACATATACAACCTTTCTTCATGGTTCTTAAACCAAGCGTTAGCAATGGTTAAATTATGCTCTGCTCAAAATTCTGCCAGGCGGCTTCCTCTTTCATTCCTTTCCCCCATTCCATATTCACATATTATTTCTTCTTCTCTTCCTTTTCCTATTGTAGAATTCCAATCCCCCATAACAATTAAATTTCGTCTCCCTTAACTATCTGAATGATTTCTTTTATCTCATCATGAATTTCATCAATCTCTTCATTGTTTATGGAGCTAGTTAGTACATAAACTTGTACTTCTGTGGTGGGAGTGCCGGCCCCTGTGGCCGAGCGGTTCTAGGCGCTTCAGTCTGGAAGCGCGCGACCGCTACGGTCGCAGGTTCAAATCCTGCCTCGGGCATGGGTGTGTGTGATGTCCTTAGGTTAGTTAGGTTTAAGTAGTTCTAAGTTCTAGGGGACTGATGACCTCAGATGTTAAGTCCCATAGTGCTCAGAGCCATTTGAACCATTTTTTTGTGGTGGGTGTGGGCTTCGTGTATATCTCGGCTATGCTGATGTTCATAGTAACTCACCTACATTCCTGTTTTCTTAATCATTATTAAATATACTCCTGGATTACCTCTATTTGATTTTGTAACTGTAGCCCCCATATTACCTGAGCAGAAGTCCTGTTGTTCCTGCCACCTAACTTCGCTAATTTCCACTATATCTAACTTCAACCTATCCATTCACTTTTTAACTTCTTAACCTACCTGCTCGATTAATGGGTCTTACACTCCACGCTTCAATCCCTAGAACGCCAGTTTTGATTCTCCCGAGCACGACATCCTTGTGAGTAGTCCACGCACAGAGATCCGAACGGGGGCTATTTTACCTCCGGAATATTTTACCCAAGAAGATGCCATCATCATTTAACCATACAGTAGAGCGGCATGCCCTCGGGAAAAATTACGGCTGTAGTTTCTTCTAGCTTTCAGCCATTCACAGTACTAGCACAGTTAGGCCGTTTTGCTTGATGTTACAAGGCCAGATCAGTCAATCATCCAGATTGTTGCTCTTGCAGCTAGTGAAAACGCTGCTGCCCCTCTTAGGGAACCACATGTTTGTCTGGCCTCTCAATAGATACCCCTCCGTTATTGCATCTGCAATTGAAATTTACCAACTGAGCTACCCAAGCACGACTCACGCCCCGACATCACAACTTTGGTAGAGCACTTGCCCGCGAAAGGCAAAGGTCCCGAGTTCGAGTCTCGGTCCGGCACACAGTTTTAATCTGCCAGGAAGTTTCATATTAGCGCACACTCTGCTGTAGATTGAAAATTTCATTCTAGAAACAACCCCCATGCTGTGGCTAAGCCATGTCTCCGCAGTATCCTTTCTTCCAGGTGTGCTAGTTCTGCAAGGTTCGCAGGAGAGCTTCTGTGAAGTTTGGAAGGTAGGAGACGAGGTACTGGCGGATTTAAAGTTGTGAGGACGGGCCGTGAGTCGTGCTTGGGTAGCTCAGTTGGTAGAGCACTTGCCTGCGAAAGGCAAAGGTCCCGAGATCGAGTCTCGGTCCGGCACACAGTTTTAATCTGCCAGGAAGTTTCAAATAATCGATGTCTTTTGCCATATACAATGTCCATGCAAGTAATGGATATGGATCACACGTCACGGCTTATGTAGTGCTCTGCAACTGACGACCTGCAAACAATCAGTGTCCTTTGCTATATACAATGCCCATGCTAGTAATGGATATGGATCATAAGTGACATCTCTGCTAGTGTCCGTCTTCTACCGTCCGGTCCAAGCTGGCAGGCGCGGCACTTATATTCACTTCTTGTAGAGGCCGCTCCTGCCGTGGTGCGGTCCTAGTCAGCGAGTTATTGGCCGACGTTGTCTCTCAGCCTTCTCTGCTCTTGTGTTCTTCATCTTCGTGCCGGCATCTTTCGTTACGCCGGAACAGATTATACCACATGCTCGGATATGCAAATGTTTAGCATTTCAGAGACACTCCACAAATTATATTGGTGTAACACCATGTACAATCTCTATAATAGGAAAGATTACGCAGCGGCATTCTCATTGATATACAGCATTTGAATACTGATGCCTTGTAAGAAGATCGCGTTATGCTTCATGTGTTAACGAGAAACGTCTATCAGATTGAGTCGAAATTCGAAAGCACGAGGATCGTGGCCCATCAACACTGTAGTTTATTGTCCCACCATAATGCTACTCACGTTGATCAGTATTCAGTGACCGTCTGAAACGTCCCCTTTGGAAAATTAATGAATTACTGTGCTGGTAACCCTCTTAATTTATTTGATTTTCAAACAGCTGAGCAAAAGTGAATGTACTCAGACATTTATCTCTTTACTTATTCTGATCATCACTAAACTGACACATAATATTTTTAGTGCAACGCAATCTGACTTTCAATAATCCCTACAAAAGAATGGTCGCGACTAACAATAACCTATACCTTTCATGAATAACTTACCTCACAAAAATCTTCGTTACTCGAACTACTGCAATACAGAGAGCGCCAATACTGCCAGCTAAATAAAAGATTTTAACTACTGAAGGCTCTAACTACTGATAGGCATACTTAGCAAATGGAAGATTTTGATAGAGAACAACCTTAATATTGTTCAAAAGTCATTGGCTGACGACGTCTCACAACCTTCTCTGCTTTTGCGTTCTTTATCTTTGTGCCGGCATTTGTCGTTACGCCAGAACAGATTATACCACATGCTCGGATATTTCAGAGACACCCCACAAATTATGTTGGTGCAACACCATGTACAGTCTCTACAATAGGAAAGATTATGCAGTGGCATTCTCATTGATATACAGCATTCTTGCGAATATGGATTCGATAGTTTGAGAAGGGCCATGCCGTACTTTCCATGTACGCTTGCATGACTACTCTCAATTCATTCATAAGTGCCTGACGTTCCAATTTAAGTTGTTCCTAATTATGGTCCCTAGGTATTTAGTTGAATTGATGGGCTTTACATTTGTGTAATTTACCGTCTAACCGAAATTTAACGGATTACTTTCAGCACTCATGTGGTGACTCACACTTTTCGTCAACTGTCACTTTTCTCGCCATACGGGTATCTTCTCTAAATCATATTTCATTTGATTTTGATCTTCTGATGACTTTACTACACGGTAAACAACTGCGTCATCGGCAAACAATACAAGTGTGGCGCTCAGGTCGTCTCCTAAATCGTCTGTATAGATTAACAATGGAAAAGGGCCTATAAGACTGCCTCGGGGAATGCCAGATATCATTTCCATTTTACTAGGCGACTTTCCGTCAATTACTGAATACGATGACCTTTCTGACGGAAATTACGAACCCACTCGCAAAACGGAGGTGATACTCCACATGCAAGCGGTTTGATTGAGGGATGGTGCCAAAAGCCTTCTGGAAATCTAGTAATATGTACTCTATTTGAGATCCCCTGTCGGTAGCACTCATTCATTGCTTCGTGTGAATAAAGAGCCAGTTGTGTTTCACCAGAACGGTTCAAAATGGTTCAAATGGCTCTGAGCACTATGGGACTTAACTTCTGTGGTCATCAGTCCCCTAGAACTTAGATCTAATTTAAACCTAACTAACCTAAGGACATCACACACATCCATACCCGAGGCAGGATTCGAACCAGCGACCGTAGCGGTCCCGCAGTTCCAGACTGTAGCGCGTAGAACCGCTCGGCCTCACCGGCCGGCGCTCCAGCTAATCGGGCCCCCACAGTCTGCCCTCTTCGGAACTCTATTAGGTCTTTCATTGCACATCGCCCTCGGCCTCTGAATGCAAATATGAAGTATGCACTATTCCTCAACAACCTGCAGTGATTCCTAGTCCGTACTGAACACTTAAAGTCCGGCGCGACACGTGCCTTACCTGCGTTTTTGACCGTCAAACACAACCATCCCATTACTACCACTTTTCATATTAATTTGCTTATCCCCTGTACGCACACCTTTTGGTGTCACACTACGGATTGCTATATTAACAAACGCCTGCCGCATTTACGTCATAGAACAGTATGTTGCTTCATTACGCTATTTTCATCAGTATAATAATTATGTATGTTCATTCGACTACAACCAACAATGTTCATGGAAGTAGTTGTTTGAGCTCTGTTTTTCCTGTTATATGTATTTATTTAAGTATGATGGGCAGTGAGATGTAATGAAGGGTTGGCGTAAGATTGGGAAAAACTGAAAATGTACATTATATTGTCACGTTACGAATCACACCACCATACATACCGCCCTTCATTTAACTTCTTTGCGTATGCAGTTTCACTTTTGGACATTGCAATTCCAACACCATGAACAGCGGCACTCAGTGAACTTCAAACTGGTGTGGATTTAGAGGCCGCTCCTGTGTTGGTGCGGTCCTAGTCAGCGAACTATTGGCAGACGTCGTCTCACAGCCTTCTCTGCTCTTGCGTCCGTCCGCAGCTCGTTGTCGTGCGGTAGCGTTCTCGCTTCCCACGCCCGGGTTCCCGGGTTCGATTCCCGGCGGGGTCAGGGATTTTCTCTGCCTCGTGATGACTGGGTGTTGTGTGATGTCCTTAGGTTAGTTAGGTTTAAGCAGTTCTAAGTTCTAGGGGACTGCTGGCCATAGATGTTAAGTCCCATAGTGCTCAGAGCCAGCCAGTCTGCTCTTGCGTTCTTCATCTTACTGCCGGCGTTTATCGTTACTCTGGAACATTCCCCCCCCCCCCCCCCAAGTCGACGGACCGTCGTCGTGTAGGAACTGCGACCATGGCGGGGGAGGCAGGAGTGTGGGCGCATCGCTGGACGGGTAGCTGTGGTTGCAGGGGAAGTCAAGCTTCCGGTCGTACCCCACCATCCGGCCTATGCTCTGGCATAAACGTCCTCCAGAAAACGACCAGAAGAATAGGTGTCCACCTCCAGCTGCCATGAACCAGATGAAGAAAGCGGCGACTGCTCCGGTGTGGGCGGGTCCAGTTCCATCGTTAGGACGAGAGGACGCAGAGGAGGCGAAGATTCTATCTCCGTGGTGTTGTCCCGCGGTGTCGTGATGACACCCTCTGGCGACTGCTGTGGCCGCGGTGCCCTCTGGATCCGTGAATCTGGGGCAAGAGACACTGAAAGATCATCGTGCACATGACAGAGGCGAGGTTGATTTTGATGTCGGCGCTGCAAGCCATCTGGACTTGAAATAAGGTACTGTAACTGGGCTTCCTCTCTTTTGATGCTAGTCAGTTGTCAGGATGAGCATTACTTTAAATGGGTATTTGATTCTAAAGCATTATGTCAGGGTGAAAAACACTAAATAAATTACTTTTTCTCTCTTAACAACATGCGGGCAGGGTGGGTTCTTCCTTGGCTCGGGTATGAGGTAGAATGAATCAGCATTTTTAAATGAGATAACTTTTATTGAAAGATTTGTACAATGGTTTCCTTACTGGATTGTTATGGCTGGGAGAGCGGCAGCTGTGTCGTTTGCGAAGCCTTCATGCTGCGTGAGCGGCGGCGTCTGATTACGCCTGGCGGTGTGTATCTCGTGTCGCCGTCTCGCCCAGTTGACTTGAGACGCACCTCGTGCGGTGGCCCGTTTAGTTATTGAGAACGAAGTCGTGAATCGGATGGTGATACCTTGGATGCGGCGTCCCAGTGTTTCTCTTCTCTAAATGGCCGCGTGTCTCAGTGTTGTGCGTCGGCCAGCGGAGCAGTGCGGTGGGGGAAGGCCAGAATCCTGGACTCGAACAACGGACTCCAGTTTGCCTGTCTTCGGCTGTCAGATCTTCATCACCAGCTCACAGGTGACTGCTAATGTGAGGCCGTCTCCTTCCCGTCCTCACGAGTCACCCGGGTACGTAAAAATCAGTCTTCAAATACCTTCTAACTTCTGTCTTCTGGCGGCGAGGCTGCTGCTTGCTATTCCATAACAGCGGCGGACTTGGTGCTTCTGTGTACGATGTAGTCTCTTCCTGCATGATGGTCTTCAGCACCGAAACTGAACTGGAAACTACTCTTGTCGGGCCCACTGCGTCTCGCGTATTTATTCACTTCAGTTCACTGGAGGTGAACAACTTCATGGTCATTGCCTCTTCTGTCACGTTGAAAAGCTTCTCGAATAATCTTCTTAACGTCGGTCATTGGCTCTTGGAATGTAGGCGAGGGTCTTTGATCACATGTGACAATTGAGAAACACGTGAGCCGGTCGGGTGATGCCCAGACGGCTGAATCTACAGCTTCCGCTTATGTGGGGAGGGCGATGGCTTCTCTTGAACGTGCTGACTTGCAAGCGCCGGATGTTGCCACTGCTGCTATGTCCGCTGTTTGCCATTGTGTAATTCTTCTAAACTAAACTAAGTTTTTCATTTATTTTCTAATTTCTACTTCACTTCACATTGATTTTACTAATTTATTTACCTGTCTTAAGTACCACTCAATAGTACATGCAAGTGCCAAGTCGGCGTACGATCTCACCTCGCGCCCTCCCTTTGCTGCCACTAAAAACCCTGTCGGATGCTGAGGAGGGTGGAGCAGGTACAGCAGCGTCCGATAGCCGAGGCCGTGAAGCAATTCCGCCGGCGAAGGTCCATCTCGTGGGTACGAACGATAGGAGGCGGAAACAATTGCAATGCTTGATCCCTGGTGTGTGCAGAGCGAAGTTTGGCCATCTGCTGCTTGAAGGTTCTGACAGAACGTTCCGCTTCGTCATTTGACTATGGATGGAACGGTGCACTAGTGAGATACTACATGTCACTGTGTTCACAGAATGTTTCAAATTCATTTGACTTGAACTGAGGTCCGTTGTCTGACACTATTGCTTCAGGTAAACCTTCGAGGCAAAAAATAGAGGAAAACACCTGAATTCTGCTACGTGACGTTGTCGAGTTTACTAGCACAGCAAAAGGAAATGTGCTATACGAGTCAATCCAAATAAACCAGCGAGAATTCCATAAAGGTCCCGCAAAGTCTATGTGCACATGTGACTGAGACTTAGGCCAAACAGAGCATTTTTGTGGCGGAGCGGACTGATTTTCCGCACATGCGTGACACTGTGACATCATCTTCTCTGTTTGGGTGTTCAAAAATGGTTCAAATGGCTCTGAGCACTATGGGACTTAACTTCTGAGGTCATCAGTCCCCTAGAACTTAGAACTATTTAAACCTAACTAACCAAAGGACATCACACACATCCATGCCTGAGGCCGGATTCGAAACTGCGACCGTAGCGGTCACGCGGTTGCAAACTGAAGCGCCTAGAACCGAACGGCCACACCGGCTGGCGTTTGGGTGTCCATACCCCGCCAAGTTCAGTGTCGACGCGCTAACTGTTTCGTACGAACAATTCCCCAGTGTCCTTGGTGAAGTAGCCGCAACACTTCTTTTTGCAATGGTTTGGGGATCAACACTCGTAGCTGTCCACTGTCATTTTAAACAAGAATTACACCTTTTTGTACAGCGAGACTATGTCGACGTGTAAAGTATCGGCGCACTACAGAGTTCTTTATGCTATTCAATGAGTGAGGCGAAGATGTGCGAATGTATGTTAGCAAAATGTTAAAATCTGGATCAGCTTCAGTGGCCTGTGCAATTTGATTGCAGTTCAGTGGAAAAGATGGAAGCAATTCAGAATTCTGAGAATCGATGTGACAACAAGATGCAGCAGAAGCGTCAAAATCTGTATCAGGGCCAATTGGAAGACGTGAAAGTTCAAATATTTCAAATGGCTCTAAGCACCATGCGACTTAACATGTGAGGTCATCAGTCCCTTTGACTTAGAACTACTTAAACCTAAGTAACCTAAGGACATCACACACATCCATGACCGAGGCAGGATTCGAACCTGCGACCGTAGCAGCAGCGCGGTTCCAGACAGAAGCGCCTAGAACCGCTCGGTCACAGCGGCCGGCGGAAATTACGTGACTTGTGCGTGGACATCTTGTCCGCCATACCTCCACAAACCTACCAACAATCTGTCGAATCCATGAGACGCAGAATCGGTGACGTAATGCGTTTCAGAGATGGATCAACAAGTTATTAAGAAGGATGTCATAATGTTTTGGCTCGACAATAAGTTTAACCGCTCCGGGGACGTAGTGGCTAGCGTCGCGACTTTTCACTTTTGCTCTCCGTGTTCGAAACTCGGTTGTTGGTTTTATTTTATTTTATTTCTCTACCAATTTCCATTGAAGATTACTATGCGAATGTTTCGTATCAAATTAGGAGATACAAGGGCGTTATATTAATTGTGAAATTGCAAGTGTGTTTCACAATAAGCGTCGTACATTTACTATATAATATGTATCTATGATATTTTGAGGGTTTCAATCATTTTAACTGCTCCTGTTCTTACATTTCATTCTTACATTAATTCTTATATTGATTCTTACATTTTATTCTTCTTCAGGAAGTATTAGTGCATCCCCTCGGATGGTACCGATCAGAGGAGCATTTGACACAGAAATTCCGAACACCATGAGCACCGCGCGAAGGCAGGTATATCACAGTGGCATTTCTTCGTTTGAATCTCATTCGGGAAAAAACGTCTTTAATATTGCTGAACATTTCATGTGTTGCCAATAATTTCACGGCAAACCACACTTAGGGATCATTTTTCTCAAAACTGGCGCTATAGATACACTATAGAAATTTTACCGAAAACAATTTCGAATAATTTCCTGTTACTGTTTTATTGATTTGATTCAACAGACATTTAGTAGATGCATAGGGACAGCATTGTTTCAACATACAATGGAAAACATTTGTATAGTAACGTTTTACGGACGTGACTATATAAATGAAAAACAAAAACAAATTAAAAACAATAACCGGGTTTCGAACGCAGGGCGCAAATGTGTGACGCCTCGATGCTAGGCATTGTACCACCGCTTTGGTTCAACTTATTACGCTCTAAAAGCCATGTAAACTACCTCGAAAACTTTGACCGCCGTTTTCCCAGAAACGATTGAGCATTTAGGGATAAGTCGAGACACGTGTTCGTTATTTTGATTCATCTTTCACTGAAAGAAGCTTCTGGAAAATCGGGTGATGGCACTTGCCGTGTTCTCCTCTTTAGCATCTAGATACGCTACAGGCACGGTTCTCATACAAAGTCAACGTGTAAAACCGCGCTTGGGACCCTAGCACGCATGTGGGTCTGCGGCGTTCACTCCGTTCTATTGAAACCAGAGTGCAGCTCACTTGTGCTTCCCGGTAACGCGTGTCCAACGGCCGGCCTCGTCTCCAGTATTCTGAACAGTTCAAAGAATCACCGCTCTTCCAGTGGCACATGGTGTCACCATAAACTGATGATGAAATCTGAACAGTTTACCTTCCTTTGTTTTCCCACGCCCGGGTTCCCGGGTTCGATTCCCGGCGGTGTCAGGGATTTTCTCTGCCTCGTGATGACTGGGTGTTGTGTGCTGTCCTTAGGTTAGTTAGGTTTAAGTAGTTCTAAGTTCTAGGGGACTGATGACCATAGATGTTAAGTCCCATAGTGCTCAGAGCCATTTGAACCTTCCTTTGTTTAGCTCCTTTTACATAATAATGATGCTATATTTTAAATGTCTGTTTGCTTAACACTTGAAACATGGTTTTATCGTCTGTTTAAAAGCTTTTGTTAATAATTTTATATGGTTTTATAAGATTTAATGCACACTTGCCCTTCAATTGTTGCACACTTTATTACAGTTTATAATTACACTTCGTATATATGCGTGTTCAATTCCATCCAGGTCATCAGTATTGTAAGGCGTGGGATTTTATGGACGTCTTACATGAAGAAATTACACTGAAGCACCAAACTGGTACAGGAATGCGTATTCAAATAAAGAGATATTTAAACAGGCCAGTAGAGAATGCCTATGTAAGACAGCAAGTGTCTGACGCAGTTGTTAGATCGGTTACTGCTGCTACAATGGCAGGTTATCAAGACTTAAGTGAGTTTAAATCTGGTGTTATAGTCGGCGCACGAGCGTTGGGACACAACATCTCCGAGGTAGCGATGGAGTGGGGATTTTCCCGTGCGATCATTTCACAAGTTTACCGTGAACATCAGGAATCCGGTAAAACATCAAATCTCCGACGTTGCTGCGGCAGGAGAAAGATCCTGCAAGAACGGGACCAACGACGACTGAGGAGAATCGTTCAACGTGACAAAAGTGCAACGCTTCCGTAAATTTCTGCAGATTTCAATGCTCGGCCAACAAGTGTCAGCTTGCGAACCATTCAACGAAACACCATCGATATGGGCTTTCGGAGCCGAAGGCCCACTCGCGTACACTTGATGACTGCACGACGCAAAGCTTTACGCCTCGCCTGGGTCCAATACCGACATTGGACTATTCACGTCTGGAAACATGTTGCGTGGTCGGACGAGTCTCGATTCAAATTGTGTCGAGTGGATGGACGTATATGGGTATGGAAACCTCATGAATCCATGAACCCTGCATGTCAGCAGGGGTCAGTACAAGCTGGGTGAGGCTTTGTAATGGTGCGTGGCGAGTGCAGTTGGAGTGATATGGGATCCTTATAAGGCTAGATACGGCTCTGAGATGTGACACGTACATAAACATCGTGTCTGATCACTTGCATCCATTCATGTCCATTGTGCATTACGACGAACTTCAGCAATTCCAGAAGGACAATGAGACATCCACACTTCCAGAATTGCTACAGAGTGGCTCCAGCAAGTTTCTTCTGAGTTTAAGCACTTACGCTGGCCACCAAACTCCCCAGACGTGAACATTATTGAGCATATCTGGGATACCTTGCAACGTGCTGTTCAGAAGAGATCTCCACCCCCTCGTACTCTTAAGGATTTATGGACAGCCCAGCAAGATTCATAGTGTCATTTCCCTCCAGCAGCACTTCAGACATTAGGCGAGTCCATGCCACGTCGTGCTGCCGTACTTCTGCGTGCTCGCAGGGGCCCTGCACGACATTAGGCAGGTGTACCAATTTCTTTGGCTCTTCAGTGTAGAACAGCACTTGTATCAACAGTACTTGAAATCAAGTACAAGTTACACTACTGCCCATTAAAATTGCTGCACCACGAAGATGACGTGCTACAGATGTGAAATTAAACCGACAGGAAGAAGATGCTGTGATATGCAAATGATTAGCTTTTCAGAGCATTCACACAAGATTGGCGCCGGTGGTGACACCTAGAACGTGCTGACAGGAAGGTTTACAACCGATTTCTCATACGCAAACAGCAGTTGACAGGCGTTGCCTGGGTAAACGTTGTTGTGATGCCTCGTGAAGGAGGAGAAATGCGTACCATCACGTCTCTCGGATTGTAGCCTATCGCGATTGCGGTTTAACCTATCGCGACATTACTGCTAGCATTGGTCGAGATCCAATGACTGTTAGCAGAATATGGAATCGTTGGGTTCAGGAGGGTAATACGGAATGCCGTGCTGGATCCCAACGGCCTCGTATCACTAGCAGTCGAGATGACAGGCATCCTATCCGCATGGCAGTAACGGATCGTGCAGCCACGTCTCGATCCCTGAGTCAACAGATGGGGACGTTCGCAAGACAACAACAATCTGCACGAACAGTTCGACGATGTTTGCAGCAGCATGGACTATCAGCTCGGAGACCATGGCTGCGGTTACCCTTGACGCTGCATCACAGACAGGAGCGCCTGCGATGGTGTACTCAACGACGGACCTGGGTGCACGAATGGCAAAACGTCATTTTTTCGGATGAATCCAGGTTCTGTTTACAGCATCATGATGGCCGCATCCGTGTTTGGCGACATCGCGGTGAACGCACATTGGAAGCGTGTATCCGTCATCGCCATACTGGCATATCACCCGGCGTGATGGTATGGGGTACCATTGGTTACACGTCTCGGTCACCTCTTGTTCGCATTGACGGCACTTTGAACAGTGGACGTTACATTTCAGATGTGATTCGACCCGTTTCTCTACCCTTTATTCGATCCCTGCGAAACCCTACATTTCAGCAGGATTATGCACGACCGCATGTTGCAGATCCTGTACGGGCCTTTCTGGATACAGAAAATGTTCGACTGCTGCCCTGGCCAGCACATTCTCCAGATCTCTCACCAATTGAAAACGTCTGGTCAACGGTGGCCGAGCAACTGGCTCGTCCCAATACGCCAGTCACTACTCTTGATGAACTGTGGTATCGTGTTAAAGCTGCATGGGCAGCTGTACCTGTACACACCATCCAAGCTCTGTTTGACTCAATGCCCAGGCGTATCAAGGCCGTTATTACGGCCAAAGGTGGTTGTTCTGCGTACTGATTTCTCAGGATCTATGCACCCAACTTACGTGAAAATGTAATCACATACCAGTTCTAGTGTAATATATTTGTCCAATAATACCCGTTTATCATCTGCATTTCTTCTTGGTGTCGCAATTTTAATGCCCAGTAGTGTATTTAGAACACTGATGTATGCAGACAATTACGATGGCGTTACTTATCGTCTGTATTGAATGCTCAAGGGATAATTGTGAACCAGCGGGCTGCTCCTGCGGTGCTTAGCAGGGACGGAATATCGTTCTTACATGAGCTGCCTCAGGGCGGTGTCGTTGGGGGAGGACGCGTGCCGGTGTCCACGGCACAACGGGGGACGCAGGCCTCTTACAAGGGAGGCCACCAATTGTGAAATTCAGATTCGATTCATACTGCGCATAATAAAAGCTCATGGCCAGAGGTGTAATGTGGCAAACCACCAAGATGCACTTCTCAGCCGTTGTCGAGAAAATCGACAGTTAGAAGAAACCGTTGCGGTGAAATACTCTCGACGATTAATAACTTTCTACAGCGTCTTGGCGCAGCGGTAAGCGCTCGGGTTCGTAATCCGAAGGTCGCCGGATCGAATAGTTGCCACTATTAAAGTTCCATCCACCCCCCCCCCCCCTCCCTTATATATTCGTCACTCTGCAAGCAGTGTGGGGAATTAAGTGGCTGAAAGAGCAGTTGGGTAGTAGAAATGCTTTTTTTATTTTATCGTGCTTGTAGTGAGACTGTCTTTATCTGGCCAGTGGGCAAGCAGCTGATCTCACTCGCACACCGTACGATACCGGAACAGTTCACAGAGAGGAGTGTTACGGACAATATTAGTCCAAGTGAGTAGGCAGCTTTCAGAGAAGCAGTGAGCGTCTACTAACGGTGCGGGATCCGCAATCAGACAGTCAGCAAAGTCGCTTTTACTGTCGTTTTGGATATGGTGATAACGCAGCTCGGCAGAATGTACGGCCTTAATTCAATAAATGCGTTGATTTCCTTGCCATTGTGCTGTATTCAAAAGCTGTCAGATTAATTTGAGAGTTGGTTACTTCCCTTGCTGTAACTCGACGACGTCCCGTTTGTCAGTATTTAGTCAGATCGCGTTGCACAATTTGTTTAAGTGGGCGAAAAGTTCAGTACGAATTAATACCAGGCCAGACTTAGAGAGAGAGAAAGAGAGAGAGAGAGAGAGAGTGTTAAGGATAAGAGATATTCTTGTCAATTGAGACTTCTAACTGAATCAAAAAAATGATTTTGATAATAAATTTTGTGCATATTTAGATATAAATTCTGTTTTCTTCTTATAGTTTCTCACCCCCTTCCAGTACGTTGGCTGACTTTTGTAGCATATACTGTGTACGGTTTGCGATTTGACAGCCCATTGTTTGCTGCTCATCGCACATATCATATTTCTAGCGATGTCACTCTATTTTATTGATTTTGTAACAAAAGGTATCTCATGGCTCTCAAGCTTAACTACTTTACATTTGATTTAACAAACATATTTTACTTCTACTGTTCAATCTTTGTACATTTCTTTTTAACATACATGTTTTACATGTGCATTTTTTGCCAATCCTTTTTAGGACGCTGCCATCCGATTTTTATTTTGACGTTGGCTACGACTCCATAGACTGTCGCGCGGGTGTTGTGGGAAACCCATGTTTCATCGCCTGTAACACTCTGGTGAATGAACGTGTTGCCATCCCTTTTGTAACCCTCCAATAACGCAAATGCAGCAACCATTCCCGCGTCTTTCTGGTTATCCGTGAGCACGCGTGGCACCCACCGTGCACAGATTTTGTGGTACTCTTAATTGCTGAGTGACAACGTCGAGTACAGTTGAACGACACACTTCCTAACATCGTTCGTTGCATGTCGCTAATCGTGACTGGTCTATTCTCTCCGGTGATACGATCCACCTTTTGTTTCAACGAATCTGTGATGACGGAGGATCGCCCTAATCTTTCTTCGTCATGAACATCTGTTCTCCCATTCTTAAACGTTATGCACCACTTTCGGACCCTGGCTGCATTCATTACACCTTCGCCATAAAAGGTAGCACGTCTGCGGTGAATGTCACATGGTCTATTACTTTCCGCCTGCAGAAAATGAATAACACATCGCACCTCACAGTCGGTGGGATTCGCAGTCAGTACAGCCACGGTCACCCTTATCTCTCCACGTATCACCTGACGAGATCTGACTTATAGCGGTACGTGGCAACTGTCCGCAACACCAAAAACCAATAAGCGACTACCGTAAGACAGGTGCTCGGACTGTAAGTGCAAACGTTCTTACTTTCTGGACTGCCCTCGTACTTTAGAACCACAAATCTTGTACGTATATTGATTGACTGCGCTGTGTACGATGAATGGAGCTTATTCCCTCGACGCTGCAGCAATTCCTGCCAAACTGTTTATGGCTAAGAACCTATCGAGCGTCAAGGTTTTTTTTTTTTGTTTAGGGGCTGGGAATTATCATTAAAATATACGACTGTATTTACAAGCTGCCTAATTTCACAGTATTGCAGTATACAATCGTAAGTACTAATTCGGACGAAACTCAGAAGAGTGTTCCTGGAGCCACTCTGCAGCAATTCTGGAAGTATGGAGTGTCCTGTTGGAGTTGCCCAAATCCGTCGGAATGCACAATGGATATGAATGGATGCAAGTGATTAGACAGGATGCTTACGTACCTGTCTCCTGTCAGAGTCGTATCTAGACGCATCAGGGGTCCCATATCACTCCAACTGCATTCGCCCCACACGCGGAAAAAACGAGTACTTAAATTTTTTTTGTGCGAGCCCTGATTCGTTTTGGTCATCTGACGACATTACAAGAAGGTAAATGACAGCATCAGTGGCAAACAACCTAAGACGGCTACTCAGATTGTATCCTATGTTGTTAATATAGATAAATATCAATAGAGGACCTATAACACTTCCTTGGGGAACGCCGAATATTACTTCTGTTTTACTCGATGACTTTCCGTCTATTACTACGAACTGTGATCTTTCTAACAAGAAATCACGAATCCAGTCGCACAACAGGCGATACTGCATAGACACGCTGTTCGGTTAGAGGGCGCTTTTTGGGAACGGTGTCGAAAGCCTTCTGGAAATCTAATATGGAATCAATTTGACATCCCCTATCGATAGCACTCATTACTTCATGAGTAAAAGAGCTAGTTGTGCTTCATAAGAGCGATATTTTCTGAATCCAGGCTGACTATGTGTCAGGAAATCGTTTTCTTCGAGGTACTTCATAATGTTCGAATACAGTATATATTCCAAAACCCTACTGATGATCATCCTTTCTTCTAGTGTCGTAGCTATGCACTTCGCTGTTATTTTTGAATTGCAATAGATTATTAATAACAAACTTCGTAAGTGAATATAGGTATTATGAAGGTACTGTAAATATCCCTAGTTCCTTAAATAAATGTCTGCAAGGTGATTTTGAGTGAGCTCATCTATTATTCTGAATACATGCATTTGTGCAAGGGATACTTTTTCTCTTAAGGGGCTCTGGAACGCCCTATACTTGCAATGTTAAAATAATGCTTATAAATTACATCTTTCCTCACAAAGTATTTGAGGTAGGAAGTTGAACTTTTTACAGATTATTTATTGGAATATGGGCTACAACTTAACACAGGGATTTTACAAAATTTTAGTTCAGTTATTAAAGATGATTTTTTTTCAATTGTAATGAAAATTCACAACATTTTTTCGCAATTTTTTATTTATATATTCAAAAATATACAGTTTTTTGGAAAAAGGCTGTGTTAAATTATGCAGAAGGTACTGTGTAACATTTACTGAAAGTTTGAAACAAATATGTTTGGAAGATCCTTAGAAAACATGTAATTAGTATGAGAAAATAAAAGTTTTGGGAATCGAGCGACAAAGATTGGATTAACTTTTTAGTGCATTCCAGGTCCATAGGATGGATTATCTTCATCCTCTGCAAACTCCTCCTCCAGCTTCCTCTTATTCCTCCTCCTGTTTACTCTTGCTTGTATTTCTAGACTCTTTACAGCCCTGTCTGCAGCCCGAAGGCGTTCCTTGTCTAAAGCAAGCATCGCTCGTTGTTGTGTTCGTAGATTTTGCTACCATTTTCTTCAGTTGCAGTTACTGCAACACTGTTCCAAAAGGTGGTCAGGTATGAACACTTATCACATTTCAGTTGTATTTCACTAGCAAGTCCTACGTGCTTTATTATGGAGAGTTCCAGACCAACTTCACTACAATGAATACATCTTACTCAGTTTGAAAAAATTCCTTTGAGAACCGACATATTTCATTCACATCCGATTCGCCCATAAAACATTCATAGTTTTCACTCATTGAACCAAGCTTCTTCTGTGAAGTATTTTCTTTCCCACTTTGACTGCTATGGGCAGATGTACTTGAGAGGTTAGGTTCACTCACTTGGTTATCGTCTCTATTGTTTACAGTAATAACACATACCTTTGGCTTTCCAACATTTCTCCTTTTCTTAAAAGCCTTCAGAGGATTTCTAATAACTTTACTTTTACTCATTATTATACTTCAACAAAACAGAGACTCAAGAAACAGAATTAATTACGAATATTTTCGAGATAACGACAGAGTAAATAAACATGAAACAATCGACAATCACACCGGTGATATATATTGAACCATCACAGGTTAGCCACAACACATACTTTATCTCACATCACTAAAATGTACCTGATGAACACGGACGTTAATAATAACACCATTTGACAGCAGTTTAACAGCGCCACAGTGGGTCACGCCCATGTAGAACACATTTCAAAAAAAATTTAAAAATAGTTGTAGTCTTCGGAATTGAATAAATTATATATCTATTAAAAGGTAATAGTCTGCAGATTCAAAAACGCAAAAAAGTAAAAATTGAACTTTTCATGATTTTGAGCCTTTCCAGAGCCCCTTAATGATGAATTACTCCAAAATATGATGCCATATGAATGCAGTGAGTGACAATGGGCATAGTAGGCTAAATTACTGATATGCTTATTACCAAAATTTGCAAGAACCCTAATAACATATGTAGCTGAACTCAAACATTTCAGCAGACCATCAATTTGTTTCTTCCAATTCACTTTCTCATCAATGCACACACCCAGAAATTTTGAATATTCTGTCTTAGCAACAAACTTCTTTCGAAAGTCTATACGTATCACTGGTGTTATGCCATTTACTTTACAGAACTGTATATACTGTGTTTTCTCAAAATTTACTGAGAATCACTTAATAATTTACTGTAAGACATTATTTGCGATTTCCTCAGCTAATTCTTGTCTGATGGGTGTGATTATTATCTTGTATCATCAGCAAATAGAACTAGCTTGGCATTTTCGTAAATATAGAGTGGCCCGCATCTCGTGGTCGTGCGGTAGCGTTCTCGCTTCCCACACCCGGGTTCCCGGGTTCGATTCCCGGCGGGGTCAGGAATTTTCTCTGCCTCGTGATGGCTGGGTGTTGTGTGCTGTCCTTAGGTTAGTTAGGTTTAAGTAGTTCTAAGTTCTAGGGGACTGATGACCATAGATGTTAAGTCCCATAGTGCTCAGAGCCATTTGAACCATTTAAATATAGAGTGGCAAGACATTAATACATACTAAGAACAATAGTGGACTCAGGACTGGATTTTATGGAACACAGTTCTTGATATGTCCTCAGTTACAGGACTCTGTTGATTTTTGTAGACTATCTGTACTGTTAATGTGAATATTCTGCATTCACCCAGTTAAATATGAATTAAACCAATTGTGGACTGTCATATTCATACCACATTACTTAAGTTTATCTAGAAGGATTTCATGATCCACACAGTCAAAAGTCTTTGAGAGATCACTAAAAATCCCAGTGGGTGATGTTAATTTATTTAGAGCATTTAATATTTCATCAGTGAAAGCATATATAACGTTTCCTGTTGAAAAGCATTTCTGAAAACTAAATTAACATTTTTGTAGTACTTCATTTTCATAGATATGTGAAGGTACTCTTGAAAACATAACTTTTTTAAGAATTTTGAATAAAGCTGTCTGAAGTGAATTGTGCAGTAGTTGTTAGTATCAGACCTATCATCTTTTTTATGCAATGGTTTAACAGTAGCACATTTCAGTCTACCTGGAAAAATGCCCTGTTCCAGTGAGCCGCTACATATGTGGTTGAGAATCCTACATAGCTGTTCGGAACAAGATTTTAGTACTCTGTTGGAAAGGCCATCAGTTCCAGGTGAGCTTTTACTTTCGAGTGAATTTATTATTATCCTAATTTCAGTAGGAGAGGTGGGTTGAACTTCAGTTTTATCAAGCGGCACTGGTATTGATTTTTTTATACACAGCGTTGCATTTTCTATTGAACAGCTGTATCCTATTTTCTCTACAATACTTGAAAATGATTATTAAAAAAAATTTTTACTTCCAACTTTTTGTAAGAAACTTGTCACCGAGTCTGATAAAAAATAGTCTTCCTGTGTTCTTGGTTGTCCTGTTTCCGTTTTAATAATATTCCAGACTGTTTTAATTTCCTTATTGGAGGTGCTAATCTCAGACATTATGTACATACTTATGAGCTTTTTAATAACATTTCTTAACACAGTGCAGTAGTTTTTATAATGTTTGACTTTCTCAGGATCATTACTCCTTCTAGGTATAAGTTGCATTTACTTTCTGTTTACAAGATATTTTTATCCCTTTAGTAAGCCATAGCTTTTTAGATGGTTTCTTACAATTATGCTTCGCTGTTTTCTTAGGGAAATTGTTTACAAATATATTCACAATGGTATCATGAAATAGGTTAAACTTTAAATCAGCAACAGGTTCCCTCCTTGTACACCTCATCCCAGTCTAAGTGTTGCAAAGTTTCCCTAAAATTTGCAGTTGTAAATCGTTAGTTAAATGTACTATTCTGGAGGACTGTTTTGCATTACTATATGGAGCTATGTCATCTACTGTAACTAGCTGTACATGATGATCAGAAAGACTATTCTTAACAGGAAAAGTTTTTATTTGGCTAAATTTATTTTGGTGTACAAAATCATTGTCTATCAGTGTGCTGATTTCCTGTATTTCCCGAATAGGAAAATCAATAAATGATATCAAATTGAAAGAACCAAGTAATACTTCATGGTCAAGCTTTCTATCGGACTCTTTCAGAAAACCTACGTTGAAATACCCACAAACAATAATTTGCTTCCCTCTGTCTGAAATATAGCACAACAAATAATCTAAGTTTCTTTTCAGAAATAGCTGAAAATTTCTCAGTGGGGACCTATACACAGCTACAGTTACAAAAGTACCATTATATAGGTTGAGCTCGTAGGCACATGGTTCTGTATGTTTATCTACACAGAATTTTTAGTTTCTAAATTTTTCACACTATGATAAATTTTAGCAGATATGGCAATCCATCCTCTCTTCGCAGTGTCTCTACTTACATGTTCTGAACGCTTACATCACCAACATTTATGTTTTGCATATCTGTGATTATATGATGTCCAGACAGCCATAGTACATTTATTCCACCTTCAATTTTTAAATCTTCTAAACAAACAAGAAGCTCATCTAAAGATTTTGCTATCATCCCGGTCAATTTACCCTCCCCTTTCTCACTTAGATGCAGATCATGTCTTGTGAATTCCCCCGTACGAATAGTAGCAACAGGTTTGCGACATTCTGTAGGAAGCCCTGGCGCAGACCGCACATGCTAGAATATTGAAGTCGTGGAGATAAGTAGTTAATTCTGTAATAACTGTCAATTAAGTTAATATTACACCCTAAGGAAGTTACGTAGAGTCTGCTTCATTTTATCTATTGAATTTTTCACTTGTCTCAACGTATTTATCGAAAAGAAATACTAACGGCAGGTTTCCACGTACTTTAGACGAAAGTTTTCATAGAAATATAAGTCGTTTGCGTAAGTATTAAGCCAAGCATTTAGGTTGTTTTCGTTACACATATAATTAGTAGTCTTGTATCTACTCAGGGAATTAAAGGTTTTAAGTCTATTTTTTATTTATTTTCAAAACGCTTAAATTTCATATTGCGCATACGCGATCTTTGGCTTATTTATTTGGGTTTACAGGTTTTGAGTTTTAACGTTGTTTTGAGCGAATTACGTTACGATATTAATAGTATACAGGTATATTCGTGTTCCACACACATTTAATGACTAGATATTTTTTGTAAACACCATGGACGAGAAGTGTTTGATCTGCCACAGGAAAGTTAGTTCTGGGGTTCTATGCAGCTGTTGTAGCAGATGGTTACATTGATAGGAATGCAGTGGCATGGGAAGTGGCGGAGTAAATGGGTGTCTTATATTGTATTACAAAGTATGTTTATGGAACAGGAAAATAGCTGAAGAGCAAGGGACATTAGAGTCCGCAAGGCTGAAGTGGATATTGCTAGGGAGGAACTGAAGAGGTTAAGGGGAGAGAAGGGTGGAAATAGGTGGGAACTGGTAGCAAAGAACAGGGCCACAGAAAGAAACCAGTATCTGACAGTTTCATCAATGTCATAAACAATAGATTTGCCTTGCTGCCACAGTTAACTAAGGAGGAGGCTCAAGCAGATGTAAATTTAGTTAATACTCAACAGACTTTCACCAGGAAACCAACAGTTTAAAAAAAAGTAGAAAGTGGGAGGAAATATCTGTTGTTAGGTAGTAGCCATGAGAGAGATGTGAACCAAATCTTGCAGGAAAAATTAAGTGACAGGTACTAGGTCACAAGTATTTTGAAGCCCAGTGCCTGTCTTAGCCAAGTGATAGAGGATGTGGGATCATTGAGTTAGGGTTTTACAAAGCAGGATCATGTTGTGATAGTGTGTGGAGCGCTAAACAGTATTGTTAGGGATTAGGGCGACAATATTGAATGTGACTTGGATAAAACAGCCTCTACAACGAACCATACAAATGTTGGCTTGGTTCCTGCTTTCATGCGGTACGACTGGCCCCAAGTGAACAGCTCTGTCAGAAGGGTCATTATGGAGTTAGATCAGCTGCTTCGGGCAGATACTCTGTCAGGCGTGGGTTTGGTTTCTGTTTGCTTATTTCTCTCATTGTGACAATGAGATCGTACAGTTCTGACAAGTTATTCTATTAGGGTAAAAATTTCCATTTGCACTTTTTAATTTGTATTCATCAACAACGGTTCTGGAGTTCAGTACATCAAATCCATTTTTTATGACTTTTACAACCGAACTCAGGAAGGTTGTGACAAATGACTTGCGCTACAGTGAGAGAAAACAACTCAGCTGGTTTCCTTACGTTTTGCCTTTCCATATCAGCAATAAACAAATGGTTCTTAGTTACTGTATGGATATAATGTAAATCTACGCCAGTGTTTTGAAGTTCAGCTACCTTAATGAACGGTTATTTTGTGAGAAAACTACCAGATTTTAATCGATAACTATAGTCAAGCATATGATTCCGTAAGAATTTTAAGGCATGAGGAGGGCCACAACAAATCCTTATTTTCCTGCTTTGGCTTGATGGATTTTCTATCCCTAAGTTATCAAAAGTAACTTTTAGATTTTCTATAACTCTTCTGTTTGATGGTCCCAGATCACACACAAATGCTCTCACTTTAAACTGAAAATTTTCTATTACTTGAATTGTTTTAGTCAACAAGTTTTTAGAAACGGCTTTGTCAAAGGTAGGGCTATAGAAAATGCAAAGCATCCTATTTCCTACCAAACTTCTGATGGCCATAGCTTGAGCATTGTTGTGTGGCCCTCTGATAATGTCTTAAGCCTGGTCAAAACATAGATCAGCGTTTACTTTCATTTCATCGCAGCTAAGAGCAAAGTCTTTTTCAAATTTTGTTATTAATTTTAATTTAGTTTTGAGGCTTAAATCAGTGAAACTTTCTCTTAATAGCGACTTCATTAGGAAGAGAATATTTCAATACGACCCTGGCAAAACATAACGCTTCATAAGATAGGCAACGTAAAGTCGCAGGCTTTAGAATATCTTCAGATGGCCGGTTAGTATACCGTCCTTTCATAACCACTTGTTTATGACAGTCAGTAAAAGAGCCCAGCGTCACTTTTGGAACATGTTTTACTCTCAGTAACTCAGCTCTACATCGATACAGACGATCCTATAAAGCTGCATTCTTTTGCCTAAATCTTTTATTGCTGTTTCCATAATTTCGACTGGTGGCGTAAGCACCCATTGTCGCATTCACAGCAGTGTTTGTTGTCAAGGCTTACCTTTTCTCTAGTACACAGTTCTTCATTAGTTGCCCGCAGCTCGTGATCGTGCGGTAGCGCTCTCGCTTCCCACGCCCGGGTTCCCGGGTTCGATTCCCGGCGGGGTCAGGGATTTTCTCTGCCTCGTGATGGCTGGGTGTTGTGTGATGTCCTTAGGTTAGTTTAAGTAGTTCTAAGTTCTAGGGGACTGATGACCATAGATGTTAAGTCCCATAGTGCTCAGAGCCATTTGAACCATTTTCTTCATTAGTTAGTAATATACACTCCTGGAAATGGAAAAAAGAACACATTGACACCGGTGTGTCAGACCCACCATACTTGCTCCGGACACTGCGAGAGGGCTGTACAAGCAATGATCACACGCACGGCACAGGGGACACACCAGGAACCGCGGTGTTGGCCGTCGAATGGCGCTAGCTGCGCAGCATTTGTGCACCGCCGCCGTCAGTGTCAGCCAGTTTGCCGTGGCATACGGAGCTCCATCGCAGGCTTTAACACTGGTAGCATGCCGCGACAGCGTGGACGTGAACCGTATGTGCAGTTGACGGACTTTGAGCGAGGGCGTATAGTGGGCATGCGGGAGGCCGGGTGGACGTACCGCCGAATTGCTCAACACGTGGGGCGTGAGGTCTCCACAGTACATCGATGTTGTCGCCAGTGGTCGGCGGAAGGTGCACGTGCCCGTCGACCTGGGACCGGACCGCAGCGACGCACGGATGCACGCCAAGACCGTAGGATCCTACGCAGTGCCGTAGGGGACCGCACCGCCACTTCCCAGCAAATTAGGGACGCTGTTGCTCCTGGGGTATCGGCGAGGACCATTCGCAACCGTCTCCATGAAGCTGGGCTACGGTCCCGCACACCGTTAGGCCGTCTTCCGCTCACGCCCCAACATCGTGCAGCCCGCCTCCAGTGGTGTCGCGACAGGCGTGAATGGAGGGACGAATGGAGACGTGTCGTCTTCAGCGATGAGAGTCGCTTCTGCCTTGGTGCCAATGATGGTCGTATGCGTGTTTGGCGCCGTGCAGGTGAGCGCCACAATCAGGACTGCATACGACTGAGGCACACAGGGCCAACACCCGGCATCATGGTGTGGGGAGCGATCTCCTACACTGGCCGTACACCACTGGTGATCGTCGAGGGGACACTGAATAGTGCACGGTACATCCAAACCGTCATCGAACCCATCGTTCTACCATTCCTAGACCGGCAAGGGAACCTGCTGTTCCAACAGGACAATGCACGTCCGCATGTATCCCGTGCCACCCAACGTGCTCTAGAAGGTGTAAGTCAACTACCCTGGCCAGCAAGATCTCCGGATCTGTCCGCCATTGAGCATGTTTGGGACTGGATGAAGCGTCGTCTCACGCGGTCTGCACGTCCAGCACGAACGCTGGTCCAACTGAGGCGCCAGGTGGAAATGGCATGGCAAGCCGTTCCACAGGACTACATCCAGCATCTCTACGATCGTCTCCATGGGAGAATAGCAGCCTGCATTGCTGCGAAAGGTGGATATACACTGTACTAGTGCCGACATTGTGCATGCTCTGTTGCCTGTGTCTATGTGCCTTTGGTTCTGTCAGTGTGATCATGTGATGTATCTGACCCCAGGAATGTGTCAATAAAGTTTCCCCTTCCTGGGACAATGAATTCACGGTGTTCTTATTTCAATTTCCAGGAGTGTATATACCCGTGAAATATGTTCAGTTTCTTTACGGCAGCTTTGGCTTTCGAAGGAATATTCAACAGTTCACTTTTCAAATCCCTTTCATAACGCGAATCAGTAAAATGTATTTAGCGGACACAAGCATTTTCAACTGAAAACGAATCTGCACGTTTAAAAGCATTTATCCATTTTCGTTTCGTCTTATTTTTTTCATTTCTTTTCTTTTTTTAGGAAATATATGAAACCTATCTTCTTTAATTCCTAACTTACTTTTTTGTCTGTTGTGGTTAGTACAAGTGGCGATCGTGCAGGAGACCATTATTTTTCACTTAAACTTTTACTCTAAAAATCCCTCAGTACACTTATAATTACAGCATAACTTTGTACTCAATCGCCAGTCACTAATAAAAATTCGAACTACCGTAAGCAACACCGAGCGAGGTGGCGCAGTGGTTCGACACTGGACTGGCATTCGGGAGGACGACGGTTCAATCCCGCGTCCGGCCATCCTGATTTAGGTTTTCCGTGATTTCCCTAAATCGCTCCAGGCAAATGCCGGGATTGTTCCTTTGAAAGGGCACGGACGATTTCCATCCCCGTCCTTCCCTAATCCAATAAGACCGATGACCTCGCTGTTTGATCTCCTTCCCCAAAAACAACCCCAATCCCGTAAGCAACGAATAAAATATCCTCCGTTTTCAAGCAGCGTCAGTTCGAAATTGATGCGGCTTGGAAAACGAGAAGATTTTATTCAGACATGCCGCTGCAAAAGACTCCGAGGACACATGCCGTAAACGCGCTCGCAAACGCGATCACAGCATAATACGCTATGGTAATTGCAGGCTACTGAGCGCTGGTCGGGTTGACTCTGACGTCATTGGCGCGGCTTGCTACTGTGCCCTTACCTGTTAACCGTAGTGTGATCTAACCAGTAGTTCTTTACAACTACATGCGTGACGCCATTTATTTTAAAACATTTTGCTATAAGATAAATGTGATGTAGAACACACTGTATTGCTAGTATTTTCTGCGGAATATCAACTTCTTCCAACTTTTATCTCACCAAAGCAGCGACACCAGGCTTGTGACCAGTCATTGCTGGAGCTTTGTTGTGATCTAGGAAAGTCTTTCCTAACAAAGGTCATGTTTGTCATTCTAATTTCTAAGCAAGAAAATATATCATCAGTAACGCCATGCACTGGGGTCAAACCAAGGAGTTCCTCAATCACATTTAACTCAGTGTCAACATCTCTCACAAACATGGTAGATCGCTAGCGATTTCACTTATCCATGACACAAAATTCATGTAATAGAGCTGTCACTGTTTTCTCTGACACCTACTTCACCGAATAACATATATTTGTAACTTCCGGGCAGGTTAAATCTATGTGACTCTAAATCGGGACCTTTGCCTTTCACGAGAAAGTACTCTACCGACTGAACCACCCAAGTACGACCCACGAGTCGTCCTCATAGCCTTACTTCCGCCAGTTCCTCGTCTCCTACTTTCCAAGCTTCACAGAAGCTCTCCAGCGAAACCTGCGAGACTAGCATTCCGGGAAGAAGGGATACTGCGGAGACACGGCTTACCCACAGCCTGGGGGATGTTTCCAGAATGAAATTTTCATCCTGCAGCGGAGTGTGCGCTGATATGATACTTCCTGGCAGGTCGAAACTGCGTGCCGGACCCTTGCCTTTCGTGGGAAACTCCTTTACCGACTGAAGCATCCACGTGTGAATGACGACCCGTCCTCACAGCTTTACTTCCGCCAGTACCGCGTCTCCTACCTTCCAGACTTCACAGAAGCTCTCCTGCGAAGCGTGGAAGACCAGCATTCCTGGAAGAAAGGATATTACGGAGACATGGCCTAGCCACAGACTGACGATGTTGCCAGAATGAAATTTTAATTCTGCAGCGGAGTGTGCGCTGATATGAAAGTGTCATATCAGCGCACACTCCGTTGCAGACTTAAAATTTCATTCTGGGAACATATATTTTTGAAATTTTTTGGGAATGAGCTTCCCATTCTCTTGGTGTAAGGGATAGTTTTAATCTATCTGATGACACCCTTCAGTATTTTCCACTTCTGTCTGTGTTGAAAATCAGTAACTGGACTGTGACTGTATGTCATATTATGTCGCAGCTTGTGCATGGTATTTTTATATCATTAGTTACCCAAACAAGTTTCATATTAGTAGTTAATCTATACTTATGAGATTTTCAAGAAGGGAAAACACTTAAGTGAAGTGGTGTAGGTTTGCTGAATTTGTCATTCAAATTGTCTCTTGTGGATTTTGAGATTATCTGTAACATCCGCATTGCAGCTCGGGTAATGTCCCATGACTAATCCCTCCAATTGCAATGATGAATTGAAGTCTAACTTTTCTCTTTCACACTGGTTTCAAATTCAGAGACAGATTTCAAATGCCTGTCTAGTCATCAAGATTAAGATTTCCCTAAACGTTAACCTCAAATGCCAAGATGATTCATCAAGAAAGGACATAGCAAATTTATCTGTTCTTGCCCTATCTGAACTTGTGTTATACATCAACGCGACATTGGGAAGGCAGCCGAGAATATTTACCACTACATCATCATACTTTTTCTTTCTTATGTGCATTGTTCCACAGAACATTGCTCTCTGCCAAAACAATAAAAAAGTTTACGTGCATTATGCCAAATACAAGAATGGAAACCACTACATATTATAAAATCTTCCCACACGGTGTAAATGCTTAATTTCTAGCAAGTCAACTTATTTCTTTTCAAAACAATATAATTGCAGTTTCTATTAGACTGATCTTGAAACTGCAACTGATTGAGGGAAAGTGAGTTTACCAAATAAATTATCATCATAAACAGTTTTACTTTTTTCAAGACGAAATAATTTAAGGTTACTATAATGTATTTAGTAGATGTGTTACCATTTGTAGGTGAGTTTTTGAATGCACATGTACCACTTTTGTATTACCGAAAGCACACCAGGCGATTTTTATTCTTCTGTTTATTTCATTCCCTCTCCATCCAGTAATCTTCAACTCAACTAAGCCGGCCGGAGTGGCCGAGCGGTTCTAGGCGCTACAGTCTGGAGCCGCGCGACCGCTACGGTCGCAGGTTCGATTCCTGCCTCGGGCATGGATGTGTGTGATGTCCTTAGGTTAGTTAGGTTTAAGTAGTTCTAAGTTCTAGGGTACTGATGACCTTAGAAGTTAAGTCCGATAGTGCTCAGAGCCATTTGAACCATTCTGAACTCTACTAAATAACAAAACATAAGCTGGATAGACTTCATTGTTGGTTTGTTTCCATTTCCTTTTCGGTGTATTCATAAATTATTTAAATCACGTAAGTGTTGACTTAATCGACCTTACTCTGTTGTTCACCACCCACAGCTGTTCATTTTCTAATTGGTGCACAATTCTAATCGACAACATGATTAAATGGCGCGGAAGGGTATCACACTCTTATAGTTCTCTCCTCCTGCGCCAAGTGCAACATTTCTATGTATCCCCAACTCTTTCGTGTCATTGTACGCATAAGAAAACTATCTTTACTTGGTATATTTGTTGTATTATTTCCAGAAGACTTAAGTACCATTCCTTTGTCTTGAAAGCATCATAATCTTGATAAATTAGTTTTAGAAAATTCTGAAAGCCAGGGAAAAAAGATATTGTTAAGTATGTGTGTAGACCACATTCATTTTATTATCAGATTAGGTTTGGTAAAACACACTTCATGTTTCATAGATTCAAGATGAGGAAATGCTAAAGGATTTAGCACTTTTCATAAAACGGGAATACACAACAGATATCCACAAAAAACAATAGATTTGCTTGTGTCCCTTCCTCAGATCCTAAGTGTAGTTATCCTTATGGATTTGGAATAAGTCAAAAAATCTTAAACATATTTTCTCTAAGAAGTAATAACAAATGTGTCACAAAACATGTACATGTACAATACATTGAGTCCCATGCGATAATTCTGCGGCTGTTGTACCCACTCACCATCAAACAGAAATCAGTTCACAACACTTGTTTACAATGATCTTATTACTGCACTACCACAAGTCAGATTTTACGCAGTAACAAGAAGGAATTGTGCGACATAAATAAAAGTCTGTAGGCGTGTTTCTACATATGAAATATGATGTTGTTGTTGTTGTGGTCTTCAGTCCAGAGACTAGTTTGATACAGCTCTCCATGGTAGTCTATCCTGTACACTCTTCTTCATCTTCCAGCACCTACTGCAATCTACATCCTTCTGAATCTGCTTAGTGTATTCATCTCTTGGTCTCCCTCTACGATTTTTACCCTCCACGCTGCCTCCCAGTACTAAATTGGTGATCCCTTGACGCCTCAGAACATGTCCTACCAACCGATCCCTTCTTCTAGTCAAATTGTGCCACAAATTTATCTTCTCCCCAATTCTATTCAATACCTCCTCATTAGTTATGTGATCTACCCATTTAATCTTCAGCATTATTCTGTAGCATTACATTTCGAAAGCTTCTATTCTCTTCTTGTCTAAACTATTTATCGTCCATGTTTCACTTCCATACATGGCTACACTACACACAAATACTTTCAGAAACGACTTCCTGACATTTAAATCTATACTTAAACCTAAACTCGATGTTAACAAATTTCTCTTCTTCAGGAACGCTTTCCCTGCCATTGCCAGTCTACATTTTATACCATCTCTACTTCGAACATCATAAGTTATTTTGCTCCCCAAATAGCAAAACTCATCTACTACTTTCAGTGTCTCATTTCTTAATCTAATTCCCTCAGCATCACCAGATTTAATGTGACTACATTCCATTATCCTCGTTTTGATTTCGTTGATGTTCATCTTATATCCTCCTTTCAAGACACTGTCCATTCCGTTCAACTGCTCTTCCAGGTCCTTTGTTGTCCCTGACAGAATTACAGTGTCATCGGCGAACCTCAAAGTCGGATTTTAATTCCTACTCCGAATATTTCTTCTGTTTCCTTTACTGCTTGCTCGATATACAGATTGAATAACATCGGGGATAGGGTACAACTCTGTCTCACTCCCTTCCCAACCACTAAGCAGTGCCCATCAACTCTTATAACTGCCATCTGGTTTCTGCACAAATTGTAAATAGCCTTTCGCTCCCCGTATTTTACCCCTGCCATCTTCAAGATTTGAACAAGAGTATTTCAGTCAACATTGTCAAAAGCTTTCTCTAAGTCTACAAATGCCTTTCCTTAATCTATCTTTTAAGATCAGTCTCAGGGTCAGTATTGCCTCAAGTGTTCCATAATTTCTACGGAATCCAAACTGATCTTCCCTGAGGTCGGCTTCTGCCAGGTTTTCCCTTTCGTCTGTAAAGAATTTGCGTTAGTATTTTGCAGCTGTGACTTATTAAACTGATAGTTCGGTAATTTTCACATCTGTCAACACCTGCTTTCTTTGGAATTGGAATTATTATATTCTTCTTGAAGTCTGAGGGTATTTCACCTGTCTCATACGTCTTGCTCACCAGATGGTAGAGTTTTGTCAGGGCTGGCTCTCCCAAGGCTATCAGTAGTTCTAATGGAATGTTGTCGACTTCCGGGGCCTTGTTTCGACTTAGATCTTTCAGTGCTCTTTCAAACTCTTCACGCATTATCATATCTCCCATTTCATCTTCGTCTACATGCTCTTCCATTTCCATAATATTGTCCTCAAGTATATCGCCCTTGTATAGACCCTCTGTATACCACTTCCATCTTTCTGTCTTCCCTTCTTTGCCTAGAACTGGCTCTTAATGTTCATACAAGTGGTTCTCTTTTCTCCAAAGGTTTCTTTAATTTTCCTGTAGGCAGTATCTATCCTACCCCTCGTGATATGTGCCTCTACATCCTTACATTTGTCCTCTAGCCATCCCTGCTTAGCCATTTTTCACTTCATGTCGATCTCTTTTTAAGACATTTGTATTACTTTTTGCCTGCTTCATTTACTGCATTTTTATGTTTTCTCCTGTCATCAATTAAATTCAATATTTCTTCTGTTACCCAAGGATTTCTACTAGCCCTCGTCTTTTTACCTACTTGATCATCTGCTGCCTTCACTATTTGATCTCTCAAAGCTGCTCATTCTTCATCTACTGTATTTCTTTCCCCATTCTTGTCAATCGTTCCCCAATGCTCTCCCGGAAACTCTCTACAACCTCTGGTTTAGTCAGTTTATCCAGGTTCCATCTCCTTAAATTCCCACCTTTTTGCAGTTTCTTCAGTTTTTATCTAACTGAAAGATGATGTCTGTTCAAATTTCGGAGCAGTCATATAAGAGTGGCGCTAGTAGCGTCATTACTATGATGAAAATCAGGTTTGCTATAAATACACGCTCTAACGGTCGTGAGCGTTAGTTACCTTTAAGACTGGACGTGGTGAGTTGCTGTCAGTCAAGAATGCCTTTAAGGCTACAAAGACGCTGTTAACCCACATAATAGGCCACATAATAGGGCTCCGAGAAGCTGGATGTTTCTTCTGCGATACTGCAGAAAGATTTGCCAAGAATGTTGTCATTGTACATGACTGCTGGCAGCGGTGGTCGCGAGAATGTACAGTCGCACGTAGACCGGGCTCCGGACGGCCATGTGGCACTACCGAGAGAGAAGACCATCGTGTTCGGCGTATTTCTCTGGCGCATCGTACTGTATCTCCACCAGCAATCTGAGCAGCAGTGGCACTATAGTGACACAACGAACTGTTACAAATCGGTTACTTAAGGGATAGCTCGGAGCCAGACGCCCTGTAGGCTGCATTCCACAGACCCCTAAGCACCGCCATTTGCGACGTCAGTGGTATCAAACGAGAGCTCATTGGTGGGCAGGGGGGGGGGGGGCTGCTGTGTTTTCTGATGAAAGCTGGTTCTGCCTCGGTGCCAGTGATGGCCCTGAGTTGGCTAGAAAAAAGCCAGTAGAGGGCCTTCAACCAACCTGTCTGTGTGCTAGACACACTGGACCTACACCTGGAGTTATGGTCTTCAGTGCGATATCATATGACAGCAGGAGCAATCTCATGGCTGTCTGGTGATTCGACCTGTTGTGCTACTATTCATGAACAACATTCCAGAGGCTGTTTGCCAAGACGATAACGCTTACCCATATACCGCTATTGTAGCCCAGCATGCTGTACAGAGTGTCAACATGTTGCCTTGGCCTTTTCGGTCTCCAATCGAGCACGTATGGGACATAATGAGAGTACAACTCCAGTGTCATCGACAAACTGCATTAACCGTACCTTTATTGACCGACCAAGTGTAACAGATATGGAACTCCATCCCACAAACTGAAATCCAGTACCTGCACAACACAATGCATGCACGTTTGCATGTTAGTCTTCAAAATTCTGGCCGTTACACTGGGTATTAATGTACAAGTCTTTCACATTTGCAATGACATATGTCGCGCTTACATTAACCTGTAATCTTGCAACGTTAATCAGTTAAATATGTTGCCTAGACAAACGTTCTACCGATATTTCATTAATCTATGTTAATTATTTTTTGGTGTTTCAACTGTTTCCCGTCACTGTATTATTAATCATAAACCGAAGCGCCAAAGACACTGGTATAGGCGTGAGTATTGAAATACAGATATATGTAAACAGGTAGAGTACGGCGCTGCGGTCGGCAACGCCTATGTAAGACATCAAGTGCAATTGTTAGATCGGTTAATGGTGCTAGAATTGTATTGTAATTCTATTGTGTTGTATGGTATTGAACTGGGGACCTAGAAACGACGGAGAGGCTTCATCCCCGCCGTAGCCCTCAGTGGTTCACAACACCACAACAGGCTACAGCACTCCACTTACCCCACCGCCGCCACATACCGAACTCAGGATTATTGCGCGGTTCGGCCCCCAGCGGACCCCTCAGGGAACGTCCCACACCAGACGAATGTAACCTCAATTGTCTACGTGGTAGAATAATTATGGTGTACTCGTACGTGGAGACAGTGTTTGCACAAAAATGCCGCCATAGTGTAACTGAGGCGCAATAAGGGGCACCAGCCCGCATTCGCCGAGGCAGATGGAAAACCGCCTTAAAAACCATCCCACAGACTGGCCGGCACACCGGACCTCGACACTAATCCTCCGGGCGGATTCGTGCCAGGGACCGGCACGCCTTCCCGCTCGGAAAGCAGTGCGTTAGCCGGTCGAGCGCTGCTAGAATGGTAGGTTATCAAGATTTAAGTGAAGAAGAACTTGGTGTCATAGTCGGCACAGGAGCGATGGGAACACGGACACAGCATCTCCGAAGTAGCGATGAAGTGGAGCTTTTCCCGTACGACCATTTCACGAGTGCACCGTGAATACCAGGAATCCGGTAAAGCATCAAATCCGCGACATCGTTGCAGCCGGAAAAAGATCCTGCAAGAACGGGAGCAAAGACGACTGAAGAGAATCGCTCAATGTGACAGAAATGCAACCCTTACAAGTGTCAGCGTGGGAACCATTCAACTAAACATCGATATGAACTTTCGGAACCGAAGGTCCATTGTGCCCCCTTGATGACTGCACGACACAAAGCTTTACGCCTCACCTTGGCCCCTCCACATCGACATAGGACTGTTGATGACTGGAAACACGTTGCCTGGTCGGATGAGTATCGAGCGGATGGACGTGTAGGGGTATGTAGACAACCTCATGAATCCTTGGACCCTGCATGTCAGCAGAGGACTCTTCAAGCTGGTAGGGGGCTCTGAAGCGGTGTGGGGTGTGTGTAGTTGAAGTGACATGGGACCCCTGATACGTATAGATACGACTCTGACAGGTGACACGTACGTAAGCATCCTGTCTGAACACCTGCATACATTCATGTCCATTGTGCATTCCGATGGACCTGGGCAATTCCAGCAGGACAATGCGAAACCCCACACGTCCAGAATTCCTACAGAGTTGCTCCAGGAACACTCATCTGAGTTTAAATACTTCCGCTACCGACCAAACTCCCCAGACGTGACCATTATTGAGCATATCTGGGATACCTCGCAACGTGCTGTTCAGAAGAGATCTCCATCCCCTCGTACTCTTGAGGATTTATGGACAGCCCTGCAGGATTCATCGTGTAATTTCCCTCCAGCAGCACGTCAGACGTTAGTCGAGTCCATGCCGCATCGTGTTGCGGCTCTTTTGGGTGCTCGCGGGGGCCCTACACGATATTAGGCAGGTGTACTAGTTTCTTGGGCTCCAGTGTATATACATATAAATTGGTTCTCCCAAGAAATTCATCATTGGAGTAACAGTAGTTAGCTATTAATAAATGGCTGACCTTCATTAATAGATAAACTTCTTGTGCCTATTGAATAGTAACTGAAAATGATTTTTCATGAATAATAGACACGCTTTTGGGCCGAAGTGAGAGAATTTAAATCTTTATGTAAATTATTTTTATTTTTAGCGAGCTGAGCTGTTAGTCTGAAAAAAGAAATATATTATTTATGTTGAATTTCATTAAGTAATATAGTATACATATTGCAGAGCAGTAGGTAGCATTCCCAGTTCCTTGAACAGGCATTGTAGCACGTTCTTGATTTCACATCACAAATAGTTTTTATTGTATGCTTTTGGACTCTGAAAACTAAAGCTAGACTTGATAACTTATCCCCAAAAATAGATTGTATATAATAAACAGGGAACATATCAACCAAAATACCATTTCTTGCCTTCTGATCACAAAACAAAATATTATTAAACTACAGTATACAAACGATTTAAAGCTAGAAGCACTACACTTGTGTGGCTGTTTTACTGGAAAAAGAAACCCGAGACGTGTGCTCAACCAAGATGCACACTGAAATTACCCCATCTTACCTTAGCCACTGCAAGAAGGAAGCCAAGCCATTGTGTTCCATCTAATTACATTGTCCTGTCCTCCCTCACATCGAGCCACGATTTCTCCCAGCAAAATATCAACCTATGCCTGAACAAGATTGTAGCATACAAGGTGGCAATACAATATGCTGCAAAGTTTGCCCTGCAAATGCACTTATCTGTTAATTCCTACATAGACTATTACCCAACATAATGACTCCTTCTCCTATTGACTTTGTATGCACAAACGTTAGTTTCATACAGTCTGAGCTAGTTGCCTGAAGGGCACTGAAATTTGTAGCAGATGAGAAATTTAGTGGTACAGTTGAACTTCATTTGCTGTTTAAAAGCATTCCGACTTGCTTCTTCCTGTAACCCAGTGAATGGAAAATAATTTTTTGTCCCCTTATAAACCATATTGCAGAATGACCGAACCTACGATCTAAAACAGTGATTTAATCTGTAACAAGTGCCAATATGCAGTGTGTTGTGTGGAAAGCTGCTCACAGATGATTTATGAAAGCTTGCTTAATTGATGGTCAAGCAGTGGTATAAAAAGGCCTCGTTACTCTGGGGTATATTACTTGTAGAAACTCATGTGTCCACCCTGGGCATGTCGTATGTTCTCCACAATATTTCGGCAAGCAGAGTCGTTGCCATCTACAGGTTGTTTCCAATGACTGCTGGTCCACTCTTGTCGCCGTTCTATGCAGATATTTTCCTTTAAAACATGTCAGAAAGAACAGACACCATTCAGAATACGCAGCTGTGAAGCATTATATGTAAATTGGAGGGAGACCACTGCTCTCAGCTGCAGCGGGTCATTAAGCGGAATCAGCGGCGGCGAGCGAAAATGTGTACCGGACCGAGATTCAAACCCGGCATCTCCTGCTTACTAGACATGTGCGATAACCACGGCGCCATCCGGGACACAGCGTTATTTCAACTGCGCGAACTACACTACTGGCCATTAAAATTGCTACACCAAGAAGAAATGCAGATGATAAACGGATATTCATTGGACAAATATATTATACTAGAACTGACATGTGATTACATTTTCACGCAATTTGCGTGCATAGAACCTGAGAAATCAGTACCCAGAATAACCACCTCTGGTCGTAATAACGGCCTTGATGCGCCTGGGCATTGAGTCAAACAGAGCAGTCGAACATTTTCTGTATACTGAAAGGCCCGTACAGGACATGCAACATGCGGGCGTGCATTATCCTGCTGAAATGTAGGGTTTCGCAGGGATCGAATGAAGGGTAGAGCCACGGGTCGTATCACATCTGAAATATAGCGTCCACTGTTCAAAGTGTGGTCAATGCGAACAAGAGGTGACCGAGATGTGTAACCAATGGTACCCCATACCATCACGCCGGGTGATACACCAGTATGGCGATGACGAATACACGCTTCCAATGTGCGTTCACCGCGATGTCGCCGAACACGGATGCGACCATCATGATGCTATAAACAGAACCTGGAATCATCCGAAAAAATGACGTTTTGCCATTCGTGCACCCAGGTTCCTCGTTGAGTACACCATCGCAGGCGCTCCTGTCTGTGATGCAGCGTCAAGGGTAGCCACAGCCAATATCTCCGAGATGATAGTCCATGCTGCTGCAAACGTCGTCGAACTGTTCGTGCAGATGGTTGTCGTCTTGCAAACGTCCCCATCTGTTGACTCAGGGATCGAGGCGTGGATGCACGATCCGTTACAGCCATGCGGATAAGATGCCTGTCATCTCGACTGCTAGTGATACGAGGCCGTTGGGATCCAGCACGGCGTTCCGTATTACCCTTCTGAACCCACCGATTCCATATTCTGCTAACAGTCATTGGATCTCGACCTACGCCAGCGGCAATGTCGCGATACGATAAACCGCAATCGCGATAGGCTACAATGCGACCTTTATCAAAGTCCTTACACGAGGCATCACAACAACGTTTCACCAGGCAACGCCGGTCAACTGCTATTTGTGTATGAGAAATCGGTTGGAAACTTTCCTCATGTCAGCACGTTGTAGGTGTCGCCACCGGCATCTACCTTGCGTGAATGCTCTGAAAAGCTAATCATTTGTATATCACAGCATCTTCTTCCTGTCGGTTAAATTTCTCGTCTGTAGCACGTCATCTTCGTGATGTAGCAGTTGTAATGGCCAGTAGTGTATCTCAGCACGCTTCACGGCCGATTCACACTCCCACCGAGCGCCACTTTCCGCAGTACCTGTCTATTTTACTCCCTTTCTCTACTCAGAGATTCCCACAGAAGATCGGACGTATTTGTGCATTTGCACTGAAGATAGTGGATCCATGTCCGAAAGATCAGAAACCACGCATAGTTATAACTGATAAGCCTAGCTGGGCAGAGGTAGTCCGCCCAGTTGCGATAATGCTGTGTCCAGGATGTGCCTTAGGTACCGCGCCTGCATGGTAAGCGGGAGATCCTGTGTTCGAATCTCGGTCCGGTACACATTTTCGCTCGTCGACGCTGATTCCGCTTAATGTCCAATTTACATATACCTTCAAGGTGTTGTATTTATGCCTTTAGAAAGGTCAAACTAACTCTCTAACCAAAGAGAAGCGTAATGAACGCTGGGAAACTGATAATATTGTAATTGATCAAGCGCTACAGGACCTTTTCTACACAGCTAGTGTAGCGCACAAATCGAAAAGGATGATTTCTCTCTCCTTAAATTGTATGTTTTGCGACCTACTGTATTGGATATGGTCATTTCCAGGAACAGTTTCCAACTCTCAGACAACGCAGAATCTAGTTTTTAAAGTGTTTTTGGAACCTATGCTGTAACCATCTCTCCATAAAAATTACTGGAGATAGGACGATGGATCCTGAATTTTTGGTGGCGATATTTGGTTTATGTTCTCTAGTCTGCAATTGCACGCAAATGATTGATGATTGCAGCCTCGCCACAGAAAATTAATGTTCCACCTATGGCAGTAATAACAGAAATGATAGAATGTGAGAGCAAGAAATAGCATATGAAACTTCAAAGAATGTCAATCCAATATTCACTGTAGCACAATTAAACAGTAGCACTGAGTGCCAAGGAAGGCTGCTGGTAGCCGCTGGGCGACGTAACGTAGCGGTTCGGCTTGGTGCAGAGGTCGGCTGATGCTGTAACAGATGGGTCGCCGTAGGCACCGGTGCGAATTGTCTCAAGCGGAGCTGCATCAGCAACTGGCTGCTGGAGTCGCAGTCACAGTTATGGGCGACCAAACAAAAATCGACCTGTCACAGGGTAAGCGCTGAGGTGCTGTTCCTGCCTTTCTTGTCGTGGTAGGGGATCGTGGCCTATCGTGCTGGATCGGTCGCAAGTTATTCGAGGAGGCTGATCCTCATGCAATTGCGGAGAGTGTCACTCTGGCAACAGGTGCAGCCAATGCGTAGTCAGCCGGTGATTGTGTTGGTGCCCCACGCTACTGAAGAGCCGGTTGCGGGAGAGGCCTGCCTTTTCATAAAATGTATGGGCTGTTTGTCGGAACCCATCAAACTACAATGGGTGACCCACATCCTCATGGAGCTGGTGCGTGGGGTAAAGCCAGGGAAGGTTTCGGTAGGATAGAGATGTGGGAGTCGACAGCTTACCCCCGCATCACGGTCGCGTTCTACAACACTGTACGAAGCAGTGTCAGATAAAGCGTGAGGCCATGGAGAGGGGAAAGCGTCGATTCGGGGTCGAGCAGCGGGTAGAGCGCGTGTAAACGCCTTGCAGTCCTGTCTCTGATGTCGCGTCTATGCGGCAGCCAGGTAAGACGCTAATTGATTTTTACTCCGAGGTAGGCAGCCGTCTTGGTACACATGATGGGGCAGAGGCGGCGGCACCTTCCATCTGCTAAAGACGACCGCTTGAATCTTCCCAGCACTGATTTTGAGCCGCCATTTGGTGGCCCAGGCGTCCAAGGCAACACATCCAAGCTGGAGGCTGCGTGCCATAGTGCGACGTTCATACTGTGGGTGAACGGGGCCGTGTCGACACCATTGAGTGCCAAACACACGTATGCAACCGACGGCGCGTCGGCGATGCATAGTAAGGGGCCGAGTACCAACTCCTGCGACACTCCTACACATATGGTTTTCGCAGTCGACGTTGATTCAAATGGTTCAAATGGCTCTGAGCACTATGGGACTCAACTGCTGAGGTCATAAGTCCCCTAGAACTTAGAACTACTTAAACCTAACTAACCTAAGGACAACACACACATCCATGCCGGAGGCAGGATTCGAACCTACGACTGTAGCGGTCGCGCGGTTCCAGACTGTAGCGCCAGAACCGCTCGGCCACCAGCGGCCGGCTCGACGTTGATTGTTTCGCCATAGCATAAAAGGTCATGCCAGAGAGGTGGGACCACAGGAAGACTCCGAATGACGTCGAAACCCCGTGCACAGAGAGTTCGTACACGAGGCCGTCATGTCACACCAAGTCGGAGACCCTAGACACATCCAGGAGTACCGCCCCGATGTAGTCTCTCGTCTCCAGTGCTCCCATGGCTAGATCCACCAGGCGCAGCAGTTGGTGAGAGGTGACATGACACTCCAGAAACCAAACTACTCATCTGGAAGTAAGCGTTACTGCCTGACGTGCTCCAGTAGGTGTTTCATGCATGGCCTCTTGAATACCTTTGAGAGGGACTGGAGCAAGCTGATAGGCCGGTAGATCGACGCCAGCCGAGGCTTCTCGTTCGTCTTCGGGATACCGACCACTTCTGCGTGTTTCCACGCGGAAGGGTGGGTCCTCCAAAGGAAAACTTGGTTGAAGATGTCGGCCACAAGCCGATGGACCCCCTGAGGCAAATTCTCGAGGAGGATGTTTGTGATCCCATTGCTTCCTCCCGCCCTGCTGGTTTCGAGGGACTGGAGTCGCACTGCAACGTCCTCGTCTATGATGATGTTTGGTTTTGTTGGTCGCTCAACTGCGCAGTCATCAACGCCCATACGAAGTTCCAATTTTTCACACAGTCCAATTTGTTTACTCAGTCCAATTTAGCCACTGTCACGAATGATGATTATGCTGAAATGATGAGAACAACACGAGCACCCAGTCCCTGGGCAGAGAAAATCCCCAGCCAGGAATCGAACCCAGGACTCCGTGATCCGGGAGTATTAACGCTATCCACTAGACCACGAGCTGTGGACTTGGGATCTTGAAGACCACTTGACCCGCGGAGGGAGGGTGGAACCCGATAGCAGCGCCGTCGTAGTTGCTGCGTTGCTACCTATGAACGATGCTGATGGTTAAGCCTGTAAACAGAGCTTCTGTAATCAGTGAAATCCAAATACTCGATGTACTAGCGAGGTGCGTAAACTGTCTCCAAAGGAGGACCAGCAGCCCACATGGTGCAGATGTGTCAGAAACAGGAGTGACTGGCTATGTACGGGCCCGTCCCTCCGCACGCTACAGTTTTAAATGAAATATTTTGTAGTTGTTTTGGGCAATGTCTCCGAGGTATTTTTTGGAGACGTCCCTGAATGCACCAGTTATTGTTCTGCTGCCATCTTACTGATGACTTTTCACAGCTCTATCAGAATCATCAAGTCCAGAAGCACTTGCTATGACCTCTTGTAAATCTCTCTGATTTTTTTCTGTTCTTCCATAGACAGAAGATATGTAATGTTATCTGCTGATTACCAGCAACTGAGCTGTTTAAATGCGTCATGCCTATGCTCAATCAAAATGCTGAAGTATATGAGACTACGTGTATAGAAAAGATAAACTCCTCTGTCAGCTTCAGATTTCTGACAGTTCAACCCTTGGAGCAGATAGTCATAGAGCCCCAGGCCAGTAACGTCTGTTCAAGGGATATAAGGTAAGCACTGCTTTCTGCGTAAATTGGAAACAATAACGAAACTGAAGGAAAAATTAAATTTTAAATGCGTTCCTCACATGGACTGACAAAAGTTATGTTTTTTTTCCTTTTTTTTGGATTTGTACTGCCAATTTTTCAGAACCGTTAGCAAAATTCGTAAGTTCGCGCTTTCTATAATTTAAGATTTAGGTAAGGTCTGATGTTTTCTGAACAGGGTGTACAAGTGGCAACTGGAGCTCCGAGATGTGTGGCTGACCACCAGCTTACCATGTCTCGCAGTGGACCGACTGGGAATCTTGGTGTGGGGTTGTAACAGTTAAATGTTGTAATAACTTTCCTGGTGCTACGGAAAACATACCCTAATTTCACATGTGGTTTGTAGGTTCATGTTACGTCAACGCTATAAACAGCCTTAACAGTTTATAATAGCCATCACACAGGCGTGCTGTTGTTGGCGATAGGATAAAGAAGCGGGCCCGTTGCGTATCGTACACTGAGCAGCAGAATCATAAAAATCGAAGCGGGGCAGTCCAGTGTGATTATGGGACTACGCTGAACAACTTTGCTGTCCGCAATTTCCAAGAGGCGAATGATATAATACAAATGGATAGACTTACAATTGAATCGTGCATAATAACTAGAAATCTTGTATATGGTATTTCATTGCATAGCTTTACAACAGCAACGAGTCGCTGTGAGGACGCCCTAATACGCAAAATCTGATTAAACAACAATTATGTTGAACTTCTGTAGCGTCTGAGTGAAAAGCTGAGCCACGCGGGATTAGTCGAGCGGTCTTTGGCGCTGCAGTCATGGACTGTGCGGCTGGTCCCGGCGGAGGTTCGAGTCCTCCCTCGGGCATGGGTGTTTGTGTTTGTCCTTAGGATAATTTAGGTTAAGTTGTGGGTAAGCTTAGGGACTGATAACCTTAGCACTTAAGTCCCATAGGATTTCACGCACACACATGAAAAGCTGAAACACCATTTAGCACATTCTTCTGTATTTACAGAACTGTCACACCTACTACAGAATGACTTGACTGTCTCTATTTCAGACACAGTCGTGAATAAAATAAGAAAGGAGAAAAGTCAACCAAATATTCCCTCAGTTATTCTGGGTGAAGCAGCTGATGTGCGTAATTTCTCGCAGGTTTCATCAGTTCTCCACTATGTCACAGCTGTTAGTCAAGTTCGTTAAATGATTCCAAAATTCACGAACATGCTCACAGTTACGATGGAACGGTGTTTGGCTCGTCATTTGATTGGACTGTAATCGAGAGCGATAAACATTTTTTGTGTTCGTTCACTGTTTAGTTCATCGACTAAATTCAATACTATCGTATGCCGTGTCAAAAATCTAAGAGTGCAGAAATTTTTCTTCGCTTCGAATAGTCGTGCAACTTTTTTTTTTCAAGTCAGCAAAAAGGTCTTGGACTCTAGAACAAACAGTAAAGAAATGGTTCTCTGGAGTATATGCTAAGCAGCGGAGTTGTGCATCCCTTCTCGTTAAAATCTAATGGTACAGTGAACTAGTTTCACTTTTAAAGGCTGTGATAAATCAAAATATGTGGGACGAAGTAGCCTATATTGCTACTTGTGGATTTGAAATCACGATGCAGAATGTAAGTTTAAATTTCGTTCAACACACTTTTTCAGATAATTGCCCTCTTACTGACATATTATTTGATATATTTCAAACCAGGGCTTATTACATAGGCTATTGACTAACAAAATTAATGAATCCGAATAAATGTTAAAGACAAAATGTGACGGATCTGAAAGAATGTAGGAAAGAGTCATTCATGACTAGCATATGTTTGAACGAGCAATTAAACATCCTAGGAATAATAACCCTACTGCAGTCAGTTTGGAAACAAACTTTGGAAGAATTGCCCGTGAAATTTTGTACACAGTGCTGTGACAGTTACAAGATGGATACAGTAACTTGGACTCTTTGTTATTTTTGCAACTTTTAAATGTAGGTAGTTTTGATCAGTATAAACCATGTTACCCTGAACCTGGATTAAACTCACTAAAAGACTGCTATGGATTGGTTTCAGGTTTTCCCTGTTTAATACCACAGCTAGTGGTTGCATATATTTCCAGAGAAATGCATAATAGAAGTGTTTGGTGATTTATAGAAATTTATTGTCAAATGTACCCCAGATTACATACTGTGAAATTGTAAAACTCTTAGAAGTTATTCTGATTATTTCTTCATCTAGTGCTTCACCTGAGACAAGCTTTTCAGACATAAAAAAATAAAAAACTTTATGTATGCACTTTATACTCTCAATAATAGCTCTGACATTAATTGAAAATGATCTCCTGTTGCAGTTGAAGTATCTTACGGCACGATGATTGACGAATGCGCCAAAAACGTAAATTAATATTAAAAAATGACATTGTATTCTATTGTAACTGCTTACCTCAACGAGAACTTCAACACACGCTACTGCACTTTGCGTATAAGGCGCACTAAAACCACCTATGAATGCGGATAGCAGGAGGAGATTTAAAACCGGATCATTGTCTTGCCGTCGAGAGCTTCTTAGAATGGAAAATGTTATAAATTGTAATATTAAATGGAATGTGCACTTGTATAGCAACATCGTAAGTGTTAGATCATCCTTCTTTCGGTAGTGGTTGTGTCGCAACATAGCAGTGCTGACGCTGGATTTGAAGGGTCTCCTGCAGACAAAAGCACAGTGATCGTTCTGATACTGAAAGTTGCAATTGCTTTAGTTTCAACTATAGAATGGAAATAGTTTGCTGAATAGGTTTATTTTCTCTCCATATCATCTCCCCATTCTCTCCTTTGAGACGGAAGATCAAGCTGTTATCGAGAAAAAAGTAAACTGAATGGGTGGCAACATGGTTTCGTCCAAAAATTTGCCTGAGATTTCCAAACTGAAATTCCAAATTTCCCTGAACTAGTCTTGGTTGAATGTGAAAGAAAGGTTTGGTTTCCTGTTTCTATGACTGCAAATAAAAATGTTTTGACTTGCCATATCACGCACTAGTCATTATTGCAATTTCAGGTATGATTTACGTACTGTATTATCAACATTTCTGTAAGTTATCGCCGCGCGGGACTAGCCGAGCGGTCTTAGGCGCTACAGTCATGGACTGCGCGGCTGGTCCCGGTGGAGGTTCGAGTCCTCCCTCCGGCATGGTTTGTCCTTCGGATAATTTAGGTTAAGTAGTGTGAAAGCTTAGGGACTGATGACCTTAGAGGTTAAGTCTCATAAGATTTCACACACATTTGAACATTGTTTTGTAAGTTATAAGCTCTTCGTGCCTATGGGAATTCCTTCGTTATCGTCTGTCACCACTCCGTGCCATACCTAGTCACTGTGTGATAACCTCAAGCATATGACAAATCCTTGCCGGAATTCGTTTCGAACTGTTGTTACTGGAACGTAATATTAACAGATTTCGATAATTGTGACGTATCACGTTCCAAACGAGATGCTCTACACAGTATGGCCACTGTTAACTTGAAGAATGAAAGTGTGAGAAAGTAAAGTATTAAAGCAAACAGTCGTTATTTCGAAATTGGGTAAACCGAACATTTGATTAACCCATAATTACATCGAAAAACCTACCGCTTAAACCGAATTTCAGATGTTTCGTACTAAAAACAAAAATTTGGTCTCCACATTACGTATTACATATCTTATTCTTCGTCTAAACCGGATAAGTATGTACGAGGGGCGTTCAAAAAGTAATGCGACTCACTTTTTTTCTGAAATCGGGTTGGTTTTATTCGGGATTCCAGTACACCATATTATTCCTCACCCCTTTGGCGACAAAACGCTAGTTTTCAACATGACCTCCGTCAGTGCGACGGCCTTACGACCTCTTACTGGGAGAGACTGTATGCCCGCATGGTACCACTCAACATCGGAGTCAATGTCTTGCTGCATCAGAAACCTCCCCATAAACCCAATACTGCTTTCCGCGGAGTGCATGCTTCATTGGGCCAAACATACGGAAGTCGGACGGTGCGAGATCCGGGATGTAGGGTGGATGAGGAAGAACAGTCCAGTGAAATTTTGAGAGCTTCTCTCGCGTGCACAGTCTTGTGTGATGCCTTGCGTTGTCATGGAGAAGGAGGAGATCGTTTGTATTTGCGTGGCGATGAGCACGCTAAAGTGATTTCTTCAATTTCTTGAGGGTAGCATAATACTCTTCATATTTGGTCGTTGCTCCATGAGGGAGGACATCAAACAGAATAATCCCTCCAGAACCCCAGAAGACCAGCGCCATGAATTTACTGGCTGAGGCAGCGGCTTTTAACTTCTTCTTCAGAGTAGAGGTAGTGTGGCACCACTCGATGGACTGCCGTTTTTCTTCCGGTTCGAAGTGATGGACCCATGTTTCATCCCCTGTCACGATCAGCCACGTAATGCGCAAGCAAATGTGTGCAGATGGTCCTCCGTTGCTATTTATGGTCTTCTGTTTGGCGCCGAGGAACGCAGGGGGTACACACCTTTGAGTACTCCAACTGGTGGACGAGTGTGTCAGCACTACCAACAGAGACGTCCAGTTTGTGCAGCTAGGTGTTTGACTGCAGTCCGTCGATCATCTCGGATGAGAAGGTCGGTACGTTCCAACATTGCAGGAGTGTGCGGCCAGCCGGTACGTAGGAGGTCGGACCGGTTTGCGCGACCTTGTTGCGATGATGACAGACGCCTTGCTCAATGACTCGCCGTGCTTTTGTTTACTGCCAGGTCTCCGTAAACATTCTGCAAAGGTCTATGAATATGAGCGAATGTGCGACACTCAACAACGTGAACGGTGAATGTGTTTTCCGTCCTTTCGCTCCACCACTCACAATATGCCGTCGAAACAGAAACGAGCTCTGACTGTAAAACAAAATCAGAAAATTACATATCGTCGACAGTGGATTGGAGATTTAAAGTACAGGTTGCAGAACACTCTCATGTTTCGAAGTTTACTCTGTCATCGAGAATAACTGCAAGAAGGAAATTATAGGCAAGTCCTGCAAGCTGTTCATTTAGCGGCAGTAGGAAGCGCATGAGGTCAGCCAAACATGAAGTAGTGGAGGATTCTCTGTTTGAATTGTTCCAAGACATACACATACAGCAAATTCTATTGTCCAAGCTTCAAGAAAAGGCTCGGGAGACCATCCAGAGAAAGGGAATTTCTATGTCTGTGTGTTCCAAGGGCTATGGCGTTTTCAGAGGAGGCATAAAATCAGTGCTTTCGGTGTCAGTGGGGAGGTACATAGAGTAAACGAGAATGTATCACCCGAGAGATGTGTTTAATATGGCTGAAGCTGGCCATTTCTACATCTTGATGCCTCTAAGAAACATATGTTGAGAGCGAAAAACGTCATGGAGAAAAACGCAGCTGGGAGAGACTGACGGTGGTCTTGTGTTGTAATTCGCATCGTTCTGAGAAGCATAAACTATTAGTGATTGTCAAATGCAAAAATCCACGTTGCTTTAAAAATTTCAAGCTATTCAATCTACCATGCCACTCCGAGAATAGTAATAATGCTTGGATGACCAATTCTCTCTTGATAGTTCAACAAGAAATGGCTGCGAAGAAGAGAAATCCTTTGCTAACTTTTGACCGCTGCTCTGCCCATCAGTGTAATCTAACTACAACAAACAATTTCACGTTGGAATGTACTGCAAGCTATCTGTAACGTATCTCCTGCCTCGGATGAAACCATAACTAACTGTTTAAAGAAGACCTGGACAGCAACTCATAACGTAGTTGAAACTGAAGAGGAAACTTATGATCCAACTTTTGAAATTACTCGTAATGCGGATACAATTTTGGATTCAGATGCTGCTCTTCTGCTGGCTTATACCGGGCTGGTGCCCTCTTGTATCGTCAATATGGAAGTATCGACGCAGGCAGACAACATCTTTGCTGCCGAAGAACCAGTCATCAGCTCTGACTATGACAGAGAAGAGAATGATAATGTTTTACTGCCATTTTCTGAGGAGGAACATGAAGATATGCCACCGGGAAGTCGCGCTTAAGTGGCAGCTGCAGCCGCTGTTCTCCAGAGATTTGTTGCCTCCTCTGATATCTCTATGCCATTTCTGATGTCTCCATGGCATTTCAGGCTTCTCTGGATTTGGTATCTTCAGAGAGTGCCATAGTATTACGACCAACAATCCAACAAATAATAATTAAGATTTCTTTTCCAAAATTAATGTATACAAGTAAAATGTGTAATGTATAAAAATTGTTGTAAACTAAAGCATGTGTTTTGATTGTAACTTAGTGTGATGAAGACGCAGCACTTACAGCAAATTTTATTGTCCAAGCTTCAAGAAAAGGCTCGTCAGACCATCCAGAGACAGGGAATTTCTGGGTCTGTGTGTTCCTAGGGCTGGCTATGGCGTTTTCAGAAGAGGCATAAAATCAGTGCCTCTTAAGATTATAGCTTTTTCTATTACATGATGCACTAGTTCGATGGGTACAATACTGTTTCACAATATATGTGTAGGCTTAACTGCACTGTTTAAAAAAAATGATAACAAGCATTTGACAATATGTACATATACTTCATCAATTACACAAATGCCAGAAATACTTTTTGTACATGTACAGTGTAGTTATTTTCATTAATTTTTTAGAGGTTATGGTAACAGAACACCCTCTTTCGTTGGTGCCCATAAGAAGACAGAAAGTAAACTGAACAGTCGTATATTTTTACGAAAAAAATCGTTAATTTAAACTTTGTTATACAGAATTGACTATATTCTGGCCTCTTGAAATTAGGTTAAATGAGCGCTACTGTACATGGTATTGAAAATGGAGTATTCAACACTGTTCTAGCGAACATTCGTGTTCAAATACCTGACCGTATTAATATTTTTTAAAAATAAAATACAAAAATCACCTTTGTTTTTGAGCAAATGACGAATTAAAAGTTTAAAGATAAATTCTCTTAGGCTTGTTACACACCATCAGAGTCTGTCATCCAATGAGAAATGTAGCTGGAGCCCGAGAACCCATGGACAGTTGTGAAGATTGGCAGAGATGATTGACGGCTCGATCGAGCAACGTACATTACAACAGTTCAATGCAATTTCCTTTTCGTTACTTGACTGCGTAACCGATTGTTTCTGAAGTAGACAATCTGGGTAATTTGTAATAAAATAACTAAGAACATTTCTTTTCATCAACAAACAGTTCAACACCTCTAGACTTTCTCAGAATCCAGCTATCCTGATGTGAATTTCCATAACTTTTCCCAAATCACATGAAACAAATCCTGGGATGGTTCCTGTTAACCGTTGGAACTCCAGTGGTTTCTGTCGGAATTACCATTTTGTTAAAATTTTGTTTTGAACTATCAGTGCCAGAGAGAGAGAGAGAGAGAGAGAGAGAGAGAGAGAGAGACAGAGAGAGAGAGAGGCGGCCCAGTGGTCCTTTCTGTGCGGAAACACACACACACACCTGAACTCCTAAGGGAATCAGCGATGGCTACGAGTAATGAGCGTAATGGGCAGGGGCACTACGTTAGTACAGCGGAACCTCGCGTACTGAGGATAATTACTCGTAGTGCGAAACACTTGTTAAGTGCAACAATGTATCCCATACAGATTAATGTAAAATACGACAATGCTACCCATGCAGAAAAAGTACTAAAAGTTTTATTTTATTCATGCCGTTTATTCGAAGAAAATTACACATACAGTATTATGTACTTTATTATTCATGATACTAATTAATTCTTTTTCACTAGAAAGCTAGCTACAGTTTTTTGTTCTGCCGACGCTTTAACACTTGCAAAAAATGCGACACAGTATTATCGTCAAATAAATTTCTAGCGCGCATAGCCACTGCTTTAGTGGGATGATGGCTTTCAATGTACGATGCAACTGTTACCGCCTCCTCCTCTCCCTCTGAAGAACTCCTCTCCACAACTTCCTGCTGTGAAACACACTGTACCTCCATAAGCTCTTCGGTTGTCATTTCTTGGCTGTGATCTTCCACAAGCTCATCGATATCATTGTTATCCACTTCTAGTCCCATGCTCTTGGCCAAAGATACAATCTCGTGAACTACAGGTGGTCTTGTAGGCCTGGAGAATGGGCAGGAGCGTTGTCCATAACAAGCAAGAAAAGATGGGTTGGGTTGTTTGGGGGAGGGGGGGGGGAGACCAGACAGTGAGGTCACCGGTCTCGTCGGATTAGGGAAGGACGGGGAAGGAAGCTGGCCGTGCCCTTTCAAAGAAACCATACCGGCATTTTGCTGGAGCGATTTAGGGAAATCACGTAAAACCTAAATCAGGATGGCCAGACGCGGGACTGAACCGTCGTCCTTCCGAATGCGAGTCCAGTGTGCTAGCCACTGCGCCACCTCGCTCGGTAACAAGCAAGACATGGGGTGGCAGATTTATCTCAAGCAATTGGCACAGAGTCACATTCGACATCGCACTCCGGCCAAAGCCTCTTCGAAACAGAAATGAGAGTTCTCTTGGCGGAGGCAACGATGTTGAAGTATTTCCAAAACTCTCCGAGGGTAAGATTGGTAGCTTCAGTCAACTGAAAGCAGTGCTCGATGAGTGCTTTAGTGTAGAGCTTCTTAAAGTTAGAAATAATCTGCTGGTTCATAGTGTGGAGTAACGGAGTGATGTTGCGAGGCAGAAATTGGATCTTGATGAATTGAAACTCTTCAAGGTGGTGGCGTTGTAGGCTTGGAGAATGGGCAGGAGCGTTGTCCACAACAAGCAAGACATGGGGTGGCAGATTCATCTCAAGCAAATATTTTTTCGCAGAAGGATCAAACACTTCACTGATCCAATCACAAAAAAAAAAAAACAATCAGCTGTCACCCAAGCCTTGTTGTTGAACTTCCACATAACATTTAACACGTTCTTCTGGACTTTACACTTCTTGAAGGCGCGTGGAGTTTCCGAATTGTAAAGAAGTAATAGTTTAATTTTCAAACTGACGCTTGCATTGGCACAGAATAGAAGAGTGAGACGGGCTTTCATTGTCTCGTGACCGGGCAATGCATTCTCCTCCGCTGTTATAAATGTACACTCTGGCGTGTTTTTCCAGAATAGACCCGTCTCGTGACAATTCGAAACCTACTGCGGCAGATAACCCTCAGAATCTACGATCATCTTGAAATGGCTGACGAAGTTCTCTGGTGTCTCTGAGTCAGAGCTGGCTACTTCGCCGTGCCTCACAATGCTGTGGATGCCGGTTTTTCTCTTAAGCCGGCCGGTGTGGCCGAGTGGTTCTAGCCTCTTCAGTCTGGAACCGCGTGACCGCTACGGTCGCAGGTTCGAATGCTGCCTCGGGCATGTATGTGTGTGATGTCCTTAGGTTAGTTAGGTTTACGTAGTTCTGAGTTCTAGGGGACTGATGACCACAAATGTTAAGTCCCATAGTGCTCAGAGCCATTTGAACCATTCTTTTTTTCTCTTAAACTTGTTGAAACACCCACGGCTTCCCTTAAACACTTCTTCGACCGCTGATGATCCTGGGGTCTTCTTAACGAAGTCGGCGAAAGTCATTCTCACCTTTTCACAAATGATGTTCTCGTTAGTAGTGCCGCCTTGTAAATGCTTTTCATTTATCCATATAAGGAGCATTGTCAAAAATACGGAACAGTTGTTTAGATACTCTCGTCACTCCCTTTGAAACATCTGCCTCCTTAATCTTGTCCTTGTTCTTGAGGATAGTGCAAATAGTTGATGTAGACCGATTGTATGTGCGTGCTAAATCAGCAACGCTCACACCACGTTCACGTTTTTCAGTGATTCAACGTTTCATTTCTAGGGTCATTTTCTTTCTCTTATGGTCGTCTACTTGGTGCTTTATCTTCGGGGACATTTCTACGAAGGTTATTAAAATTTTCACACAAAAACCACTGCGTAAACACGAGTTTAGAAAAATCACAAGCTGCACTAAGATGGTAGCAGGAAGAGCGCTAAACCGAGATTGCCGTACGCTCAAAAGACGTTGGTCATATGCCGCTGCCGACAGTGAAAGGTGTTCATATTGTTGAACGTTTCCCCCAACACGCGCGAACGGTTGGAGACGCCACACTAAATCGTCGTCACTCGTTATGCGATACGTCGCTGGTTAATCAAGTCATATTTTTACAATTTGTTTTGCTCGTTATGGGAATTGGGCGTTATGGGAGGTGCTCCTTAAGTGAGGTTTCACTGTAGTGTGTCGTAAAGTCGTAAATAAGGGTCGGCCAGGTTGGTTCAAACGGCTCTGAGCACTATGCGACTTAACTTCTGAGGTCATCAGTTGCCTAGAACTTAGAACTAATAAAATCGAACTAACCTAAGGACATCGCACACATCCATGCCCGAGGCAGGATTCGAACATGCGACCGTAGCGGTTGCTTGGTTCCAGACTGTAGCGCGTAGAGCCGCACGGCCATCCCTGTCGGTCAGGGACCGTGTCCGGACGGCCTAGGCTGTAATGGTGACCGTCCACGAGAAACGAAGAAATCCGTGTTCGGTCTCGGTCCGGTACGAATTTTCTAACTTCCCCCAATGACATAATTCATTTCGCAGTAGCAGCTACTACCATTATTCCTTTGATTAACTGTCGTATAAGGCTGCGGGATCAAGTTTGGTGTCTGCTCTTTCAGACGTATACAAATTCAAGCAGTCTGCCAAAGACAGTGTCGCCAAACTTCTACTTCGTTTGGTTTCCTCAAACTGAGCAACCGTAGCTTTTGCTCCCGTAGCTTAAATTTATGAACTGATTTGATGGAACTACATTTTGTTGGAGACATATGAGCCTCAACGTAATCTGTGATAAGAATAGAAGGTGAAGTAATGAATTAAAACTTGCCTTACGGCTGAGACTTGACCCTGACTCTCCTGCTTACTACGCAGATGCGCTAACCACTACACCTCTGGGGCACTCTGGCTCGGACAGTTGCACGGATTATCCTAATCTAATCTCCTCCCTAACACAAACCTAAAAAAAAAAAAAAAATGTTCGAATGTGTGTGAATTTCTAAGGGACCAAACTGCTGAGGTCATAGGTACCTAGACATACACACTATTTAAACTAACTTATACTAAGAACAACACAGACACACACACATCCATGCCCGAACGGCGGAGGTTCGAGTCCTCCCTCGGGCCTGGATGTGTGTGTTTGTCCTTAGGTTAATTTAGGTTAAGTAGTGTGTAAGCTTAGGGACTGATGACCTTAGCAGTTAAGTCCCATAAGATTTCACACACATTTGAACAACAACCCATGCCCGAGGGAGGACTCGAACCTCCGGCGGAAGCGGTCGCGCAGTCAGTGACATGGAGCCTCTAACCGCGAAGCCACTCCGCGCCACCACACAAACCCTTCAGCACATTTTCCACTTCTTTAAACGCCAGTATTGCCGATGCTCTCTGATATTGGAATAGCACCCCAGCTTTGTACGTAATGGGGAATCCCACCTGTACCACAGGGATAGGTGATCTATTGATCTGATGGAATTACATTCTCCTGCAGAGATATGAGTCTCAACTTTATCTTCGGTAAGGATAGAAGCTGTGTGAGCCACACTATCACGATGGTATAATGGTTAGCATATCTGCCTGGTAAGCAGGAGACCTGGGGCTTAAGTCCTGACCTTGGCACAAATTTTGATTCATTGATTCAGTTTCTATCCTCATCGAAATTAAATTTAGCGTTTTCGAAAAAGGCACATTTTAACTCATAATGAGCGTTTGAACAAGTGGTAACTCAGAGAGCCCCAGATGTCTGGGTATTAACGTACTTTAGTGTTTGAACTTGGGCGTGCAACGCCGGCCGGTGTGGCCGTGCGGTTCTAGGCGCTTCAGTCTGGAACCGCGTGACCGCTACGGTCGCAGGCTCGAATCCTGCCTCGGGCATGTATGTGTGTGATATCCTTAGGTTAGTTAGGTTTAAGTAGTTCTAAGTTCTAGGGGACTGATGACCACAGATGTTAAGTCCCATAGTGCTCAGAGCCATTTCAACCATTTTTTTTTTTGGGTGTGCAACGACCTGATTGGCTAACTTCAATGCTATATGGCTCATAAACGGCACAAAGTACTGATTTTTTTTCTTAACAGTTACGTCTCAGCACAGTTCCCCTGCGCCACCCTTAAAAGCTTTTCAGACTATTTCTAAACACTCTGTGCAGAAGACAGGAAAACCCTGTCTGAAAAACATGTTTCTCTCAGAAAGTTTGAGACAAATCTTACTAGTGCAATCATATCTGCTAAATAAGGAAATTTGAATGTGTTACATCCAAGCACTGATGACATGTCCAAAAAATTAAAAAACTTGCTACAACAGTAACGTCAGCGTTAGGATGCCGAAAAGACAAAACTGACCACTTTCCTCACCGGAACAAGACAAGAGGATGGTGCAAAGTCTGCAATAAACATAATATTTTTGTCAAGTGTAAGAAATTGTAAGGATTTTCTTTTCTTCAGCAAAGGTAGGAACTGCTTTAGAGGATTCAGTTACTAAAAGAAACCTCTATACATAATTGAATTGTTACATTATATACTGTGTTCTTTAACAAATCGATTCTGAACGCAGAAATTTGATTGTACATTAATCTTACCCGTGCCCGTCCTGTTGCTGTGAACCTAAATGTCCATTTGTGTAACATATTATAAAAACCGGACTAAAAATGAAAACGCTGATAAATATTTATTCGTGTTCCACTCTATAGTTAAATGTAAATAATGCTCTGCTAATAACAATCTAAAATAAATATTAATTGTTGTGGTTCCCAGGAGGTTAATAACTGTGATACCTGGAAGTTTAATGTTAATTTGATCATAAGAAAAGCCCTGGCTAGGGGAGTTATTGTGGATATTTACTGTTGTTTAAATTTTGCGATTAACTCACAGACTCAGTTGCTCTGGGCCACGTAAGTCGAGAAATGTAATCACTCAGTTCCCTTCAGTTTTATTCTTGCACAAATCAACTCAAATATGCCACCAGATTAACCTGAATAGAGTGATGGAGGTTGGTGTCAAAAAGGAATCATGTAAAGAAACCTGATCTGCCTCAAACATAGACAAACAGATCAAATGATTTTACTAACAAGACTCCTCCGACATTAGGCGCAACTGAAAAAGTGGTTATGTATTACTTCCGGAATGGGTGATAGCAAATGGGAAGCAAGTGAAGAATTGCAAGACTGTGTTGATACTTACTGCACGGGAATACATCCTGTACCAATGCTGGTATACACAAAGGAAAAAAGAACATTGGTTAAGCCCATAAATCACACTCATTAAAACAACCTCACCTTACAGTTCATAGGCAATGGGCAACATATCATGCAAGTAATATTGTACTGGTATCCGATGCGTAAGGAAAATCGAATTAAAGAATTTTAGGAGGCACTCAGTCATACTACGTCAGTTGGAGAAAGGACTCACTAGGCTAATACGCGGGCAAGGGGATCCTAGCAACAGTTACTATCTCGGTACAGGAAAAACAGGAAAAGCATGCATTCAAATCTGCAAAACATCGGTCATTTCTCCGATCGAACTGATCAACACTATCTGATCAAAAGTATATGGACATCCGTATGTAATGCGGAACTGACCGTTCGATCAGATGTCTGCATGTAGAGATTGTGCTCGCTCGAATTGCTCGGTGCATGTAGTTCAGCAAAAGTGAAAGTCCGGCAGGTGTCAATAAAGCCACTTGGCGCTCGGGGAGCAACTATACTCCCCCTTACAGAATAACATACTACACTCTACTTCCCTGACGCTCGTTCAAGCAAGCCATGCTCGAATGGCCCACCCGAGCATGTGAGGACTGTGGCAGGGAAGGCGAATGGTCCACTTCGGTTTACTGGGAGAATTTTAGGAAAGACTGGTTCACTTGTAAAGGAGACCGCATATAGAACTCTGGTGCGACCTGTTCTTGAGTTCTGTCGAGTGTTTGGAATCTGTACCAGGTCGGTTTGAAGGAAGACATCGAAGCAATTCAGAGGCGGGCTGTTAGATTTGTTACCGGTATGTTGGAACAACACGTGATCGTTGCGGAGAAGCTTCGGGAACTCAAATGGGAATCGCTGGAGGGAAGGCGACGTTGTTTTCGCGGAAGACTATTGATAAAATTGAGAGAACCGGCATCTGAAGCTGACTGCTGGACGATTCTGCTGCCGGCAACGTACATTGTGCGTATGGCCCACGAAGATATGCTACAAGAAATTAGGGCTCACATGGAGCTATATAGTTAGTCGTTCTCCCTTGCTCTGTTTGCGAATGGAACAGGAAAAGACGTGACTAGTAGAGGTACAGGGTACCCTCCGCCATGCATCATACGGTGGCTTGCGGAATATCTATGTAGATGTAGATAAAGACAAACTGGTGACAAGAATTCGATACAGACAAGCTTGAAGTTTAGACTCGGTGGAACAGCTTGTTTAGATTGCTACAGTATATACCGGGTGATCAAAAAGTCAGTATAAATTCGAAAACTGAATAAATCACGGTATAATGTAGATAGAGAGGTGCAAATTGACACACATGCTTGGAATGACACGGGGTTTTATTAGAACCGAAAAAATACAAACGTTCAAAAAATGTCCGACAGATGGCGCTTCATCTGATCAGAATGGCAATAATTAGCATAACAAAGTAAGACAAAGCAAAGATGATGTTCTTTATAGGAAATGCTCAATATGTCCACCATCATTTCTCAACAATAGCTGTAGTCGAGGAATAACGTTGTGAACAGCACTGTAAAGCATGTCCGGAGTTATGGCGAGGCATTGGCGTCGGATGTTGTCTTTCAGCATCCCTAGAGATGTCGGTCGATCACGATACACTTGCGACCTCAGGTAACCCCAAAGCCAATAATCGCACGGACTGAGGTATGGGGACCTGGGAGGCCAAGTATGACGAAAGTGGCGGCTGAGCACACGATCATCCCCACGTTCAAATGGTTCAAATGGCTTTGACAACTGTGGGACTTAACTTCTAAGGTCATCAGTCCCCTAGAACTCAGAACTACTTCAACCTCACTAACCTAAGGACATCAAAAACATCATCAAGTGACGCGCGCAAGAGATCTTTCACGCGTCTAGCAATATGGGGTGGTTCTAATAAAACCCCATGTCATTCCAAGCATGTGTGTCAATTTTTACCCCTCTATCTACATTTTCCGTGGGTTATTAAGTTTTCAAATTTATACTGACTTTTTGATCACCCGGTACTCAGACAGTGCAACAAAATCAAGGAATTGCTTGTGGAGAAGGACGCCTTTAAAAATCTTATTGGTTACGATAATAACACTGTAAATGAAGTCGTGACGTTTTTAGAGCCATTCAAAGATGCAATAGAAGTGCTCGAAGGCGAGAAGCAACCTATAGTCAGTTCGTTTTGTTATGGGTGCGTAAAATGACTAACGCAGTGTCTGAAGATACATAGGCACGTTTAAATTACTGTAGAGCCAGGTTTCTTGTCTAACACACGCTGTGCGTCCTGCAAATGAAAGTTGGACTTAACTGCTAAACTCTATTTCACTGTAACTGGTATTTTGTCAATATACCAGAACCGTATTATCGTCTATTAACTGTAGATAGTACGAGTCCCGACAATGTGCTGTCTCCGTTTCATAGAGGAGACAGTCGTAATTCGGAAGTTACACAATATAGTATCATTTTTGTGGCTGCCCTTCAGATTATGGAAAATTACGTCCGTTTGCGATAAAGATGAGCTGTCAAATATTGTGCTTCAAATCTGTGATGAAATATCAGTTCCAGATCCGCTAGAACAAAATTATAGCGACACAGTAACGTCTTACTCTGTTTTGTGAGAGAAGGTCAGTCGAACTCACCAGGAAAAAATATATATAAAAGGTATGGTTGACCATCAGATGCTTTTTTATGTAAAACCCAAATATCGACCGGTTTCAGTTACAGACCATCTTCACGGATTAGGGTTAAAACAGTTTAAGCTATAACATAACATCTGTCATTACATAAATAATGGCCATGTCTTATGGTTAGAGCATGTCATCAATTCCAGCATAATACACAGGACTTTGGAAGACATCCGTACTAATGACCTGCATAAACAGAGCAGTACTCAACTCCATCCCATTGCAGGTGTGCCCCAAGGTTCTCCTGTCCTGCATGTCGTCTGTACCGCCGATATGCCGATGCCCTTTCCCCCTCTCATCTCCACCAGAATGCCGTTGACTCCGCCTTCCTCCTCCTCTATACCACTTTACAGAAATTCCAACGGTCCCTCCAGTTGCTGTTGTTGTTGTGGTCTTCAGTCCTGAGACTGGTTTGATGGAGCTCTCCATGCTACTCTATCCTGTGCAAGCTTCGTCATCTCCCAGTGCCTACTGCAGCCTACATACTTCTGAATCTGCTTAGTGTATTCATCTCTTGGTCTCCCTCTACGATTTTTACCCTCCACGCTGCCCTCCAATACTAAATTGGTGATCCCTCGATGTCTCAGAACATGTCCTACCAACCGATCCCTTCTTCTAGTCAAGTTGTGCCACAAGCTCCTCTTCTCCCCAATTCTATTCAATACCTCCTCATTAGTTATGTGATCTACCCATCTAATCTTCAGAATTATTCTGTAGCACCACATTTCGAAAGCTTCTATTCTCTTCTTGTCTAAACTATTTATCGTCCACGTTTCACTTTCATACATGGCTACACTCCATACAAATACTTTCAGAAACGACTTCCTGACATTTAAATCTATACTCGATGTTAACAAATTTTTCTTCTTCAGAAACGCTTTCCTTGCCATTGCCAGTCTACATTTTATATCCTCTCTACTTCGACCATCATCAGTTATTTTGCTCCCCAAATAGCAAAACTCCATTACTACTTTAAGTGTCTCATTTCCTAATCTAATTCCCTCAGCATCACCCGACTTAATTCGACTACATTCCATTATCCTCGATTTGCTTTTGTTGATGTTCATCTTATATCCTCCTTTCAAGACACTGTCCATTCCGTTCAACTGCTCTTCCAAGTCCTTTGCTGTCTCTGACAGAATTACAATGTCATCGGCGATCCTCAAAGTTTTTATTTCTTCTCCACGGACTTTAATTCCTACTCCAAATTTTTCTTTTGTTTCCTTTACTGCTTGCTCAATATACAGATTGAATAACATCAGGGATAGGCAAAAACCCTGTCTCACTCCCTTCCCAACCACTGCTTCCCTTTCATACCCCTCGACTCTAATAACTGCCATCTGGTTTCTGTACAAATTGTAAATAGCCTTTCGCTCCCTGTATTTTACCCCTGCCATCTTCAGAATTTCAAAGAGAGTATTCCAATCAATATTGTCAAAAGCTTTCTCTAAGTCTACAAATGCTAGAATCGTAGGTTTGCCTTTCCTTAATCTTTCTTCTAGGATATCCTAGAAGAAAGATTCCTCCAGCTCCTTCTCAATTAGTTCACCTCCTGGTGCAACCAGTGGCTCCTCGAAATCAACCCTACCGGAACCCAGGCGATAATAATTGAGCGTACCACCAGCAGATTCCATTCCGACAACTTTTATCTTACGATTTATAACCGCCCTATCCAGTTAACTGACACACTAAAATACCTCGGACCAACACTGGATCGCCGACTAACATGGAAGCCCCATCTACTAACCATTCTACAGAAAGCCCAGAGCAGACTAAAATTACTAAAACTACTATCCAGCCGAAGATGGCGATTGCATCCTTCCACAATCCTCCATAGCTATGTCGCTGATCCGACCCATTCTCTGCTATGCAAATGTGGCATGGACTTCCACTCCTCCTTCCTCGTATCACGCCCTACAGATCCTAGAACGCCATGCACTCTGCCTAGCCTTTGGAATCTGCTTACGCTCCCCGACCCGCATCCTCGACCAATGTATAAAATATCCCTCCATCCTCTTCCATCTTGAACACTTCCGAATACCCTACATTACCCACAAACTCGACACTCCCCACCCCATAATTTCACACTGCTCACTGCTCCTGGTACTCTACTGCACCTCTACCACCACATTCCCCCAACACTACACATCCACACTCTCCACATTGTTTCACAACGAAATTTTAATCGCCCTCCCTTACACGACTATGAAATCCACCCTAATGTATACCTAGCCTTTCTGACCTAAACAGAGCCCAACGCGCCTCATCTGGTCAGGAACCCCTCCCTCTTCACTCCTCTCCTCCCACAGCCTAAGGATTGGTGCGGAACGGCATCCGTCTTCACTCTCTCGCATTCCTCTTCCAAACATCCGCATACACAATCACGCTCTTACACACTACCCCAGCTGCTAAATTCCCATGATACCCTTCTTCTTGGCAGTCTAGGCTCACTCATCATTCCACCCATGTATCCCCTTGTTCAACGGAGAACACACCGACTTTTTACTTTTTAACTTTTACAACTGTCCCTCTGTGGCCGAAGAGCGGCGACTTCTACCCGCTGATAGCCCAGTCCGCCTACAATCCCCCCCCCCCCCGCCAATACTAGGCGAGGCGAATGAATGACAATAAACGAAAAATATGAGGACACGGTGATAACAGAATGGCATAGCCAGGATACAAAGTCACGAAGGAGGTATGCGACCATGTTGAAATATATGTCTAGTCGGCAAAATGCTGAATAAGTCGCTGAAGGAAACGTCACTGACTGAATGCAAAATGACTTTATATTAATCCAGTATTACGCGTTTCAAAATGGTTAAAATGCTCTGAGCACTATGGGACTTAATATCTTAGGTCATCAGTCTCCTAGAACTTAGAACTACTTAAACCTAACTAACTTAAGGACATCACACACATCCATGCCCGAGGCAGGATTCGAACCTGGGACCGTAGCAGTCCCGCGGTTCCGGACTGCAGCGCCTAGAACCGCATGACCACCGCGGCCGGCATTACGCGTTTCATCTGTTAAAATATAATAAATCACAGAACAGTATATGAAATAAAAATCGGCTACAATAGTGTCATATACGTCTAATAAAACAGTCACAATCATAAAACGACACGTACCCTGTAACTTCAAGTAACCAGTGGACATAACAGTTACGTTATATTGGTAAAACACATGAGCAGACTGATAAGAGATTATTGATCATTAAACGACTACACAAATGATGAACACCAGATGGCGTAGCAAAAGTGGGGGAGGCGCTGTATAGTGCCAGCATATCAATTACACTGAAGAGACACAAGTCATGGGACAGCGATATGCATATATACAGATGGCGGTAGTATCGTTTACACAAGTTATAAAAGGGATTCACTTGATTCATGTGAAAGGGTGTCCGCCGTGATTATAGGCGCACGACTGGAACTAACAGACTTTGAAAGCGGAATGGTAGTTGCAGCTAGAGGCATGGGACATTCTATTTCGGAAATTGTTAGGGAATTCGATATTATGAGATCCATAGTGTCAAGAGTGTGCCGAGAATACAAAATTTCAGGCATAGCCTCTTGCCACGGACAACACAATGGCCGAGGGACATCTCTTAACGACCGAGAACAGCGGCATTCACGTAGAGTTTTGTCAGTGCTAACAGACCAGCAACACTGTGTGAAATAACCGCAGAAATCAATGTGACACATAACGTACGACGAACGTGTCCGTTACGACAGTGCTGCGAAATTTGGCGTTAATAGGCTGCGACAGCAGACACCCCATACGAGTGCCTTTGCTAACAGCTCGACACCGCCTGCAGCGCCTCTCCTGGGCTCGTGACCTTATCGGTTGGATCCTAGATGACTGGAAAACCATGTCCTGATCAGATGAGTCCCCATTTCAGTTGGTAGCAGCTGATGATAGGGTTACAGTGTGGTGCAGATGCCACGAAGCCGTGGACCCACGTTGTCAACAAGGCACTGTGCAGGCTGGTGGCGCCTCCATAATGGTGTGGGCTGTGTTTACATGGAATGGACTGGGCCCTCTGGTCCAACTGAGCTGATCATTGACTGGAAATGTTTATGTTCGGCTACTTGGAGACCATTTGCAGCCATTGTTGGACTCCATGTTCCTTAATGACATTGGATTTACTATGAATGGCAATGCCCCATCTCATCAGGTCTTAGTATTGCTGGACGATAATGCTCGACCTCATAGAGCACGTGTGGTTGATGTTTTCCGGGAAAGGTAAGATATTGCACGCATGGCATGGCCTACTCGCTCACTCGATTTGAATCCTATGGGATGCACTAGAGACACGGGTTGCATCACGTCAGCATCCACCAACCCGTCCCCAAGACTTGCGTGCAGCTCCGCGGGAAGAATGGGCGTTATTGCCTCTCCATGACATTGATGACGTCATTCACAGCATGCCCCGTCGTTTGTCAGGTCTGTATTTCTGCCAAGGTGGTCACACCCCATATTGAGCACATTAACCAGTTGTCGAAATGTGTGTGTAAATTCCTAATGTTGGCAAAAAACTGAAAAACTTTTTTTGTCCACCGGTGCCCTTCCAAAGAAATCATCTTCGCATTTGATTAAGGCAAATCACGGAAAGCCTAAATCAGGATGGCCAGATGCGGGTTTGAACCGTCTTCCTTCCGAATGCACGTGCAGTATGCTAACCACTGCGCCACCTCGCTCTGAGTTTACGTTCTGTTTTCTTTATATTGTTTCTACTTTACTATCATCTGATTATACTGTTTTGCGGAAAAATAGAAGCAACCTTGCAAAATTTCTTTTTGTTGGTTTAATTTTGGACACCAGTGTAGTTATGTCTACGGCTTTCATTTTTAGTCTTGACCAGGAACCTCTGGTCGTTTTAATATTGTTTTGTTTGTTATACCTAAAATGTTACACAGTGTCTGTTCTGATTATTATGGTTAATTTCAGTTGTACATGTTTCTATAAACTTTTCTTATTTTGTTTTGTTGTCCTAATATGTCAGCAGTAAATGTTTAATTCTTTGTAAATATTTACGCCATGCAGCACATGAGACTTTATTAGCATTTAGCTACGCTACTTTTTGTTTAGAACAGGTAGAGAACTGTTATTTGTTTTATTTATTTTTTACTTGTCATCTGCAATCCATGCTTATTTTTTTATAGTGAATGCCCTTACTTTTTAAGTATTATACTTGTATATACCACCAATTAAAACTGTGCCACTATGTAGCGTCGTACTTTTACGTGCAACACCCTCTGGGGTCCCACACGTGTATCCTCGTCAATAGACACACCGGGAATGCTGCAAATTATGCTGTGTAATTATTTTAAATTACGCTTATCTTCTGTAAACTTTTCTCACTTTTATTGTGAATTGCTTTGAATTCTCTTGGTTTAATGTTGTTTGTAAGTCGTATGAAATTCATACGATGTTGCTGTAGAGCGGCATACCCACTTTTATAATCTTACTCGTGTTTGTTACCGGTATAACATGTAACTATTATGTCCATTGGTTACTTGAAGCTCCAGGATACGTCTCATGATTTTAATGTTTTTATTGTATGCCTATGTTGGTTTTGTAAACTATTTTTATTTCATATGTAGTTGTGTGATTTATTTTATTTTAAAAGATGCTGGCACACCCAAAAACGTGCAATATTGGGTTAATAAAATCACTTTGCATTTAGTCAACGATCTTTACCTCACCGATCTATTCGAAATTTTGCAGACTACTCGTAAAGAAGAATAGATCGGTCAGTATAGCTCAGTGACTTCGAACGTGAGCCACCCCAACAGCAAATCCGTTAGGCCTCTAAAGTTGACCGTTAGTGATTTTGAAGTGGAAACGTGAAAGAACAAATACAGCCAAACCGAGAGCAGACATACATAGTGCACCGACAGACAGGGACCTTCAGGCTTTGCAGACGGTGTTTGTAAAATTTACACGAATCAGCGGAAGGAATCACTTGTGAGTTCCAAAGCTGTAACGGCAGTCCATAAGGCATAATGACTGTGTTTAGGGGGCTAAAAACAATGTGGTACAGTGGTATAGCAGGCTTCTCATAAACCTCACATATCAGTAGCCGGTACTAAGCGACACTTGCTGTGGTGTAAGGGCGTCGCCACAGGACAGTGTATGACTGAAAACAAGTGATTTGTAGTGTTGACTCATGTTATATCCCGTACCAGTCCAATGGAAGAGTATGGGTTCGGCGAATGCCTGGACAATGTTACGTGCCATCAGTGTAGTGCCAACAATGAAGTACGAAGGAGACTGTGTTACGATATGGGGTATTCTTCGTTGGTGTGGTGTGGTGCCCTTATCGTGCTGAAACTGTTAAGTATGGGAGAATATGAACACATTTTACAGCATTGTGTATAATAGAGGAACAGTTCGGCGACTATGATTGTTTGTATCAGTACGACAATGCGCCCTGACATAGTGCAGTACTGTGATTTTGAAGTGGAAACGTGAAAGAACAAATACAGCCAAACCGAGAGCAGACATACATAGTGCACCGACAGACAGGGACCTTCAGGCTTTGCAGACGGTGTTTGTAAAATTTACACGAATCAGCGGAAGGAATCACTTGTGAGTTCCAAAGCTGTAACGGCAGTCCATATGGCATAATGACTGTGTTTAGGGGGCTAAAAACAATGTGGTACAGTGGTATAGCAGGCTTCTCATAAACCTCACATATCAGTAGCCGGTACTAAGCGACACTTGGTGTGATGTAAGGGCGTCGCCACAGGACAGTGTATGACTGAAAACAAGTGATTTGTAGTGTTGACTCATGTTATATCCCGTGGCAGTCCAATGGAAGAGTATGGGTTCGGCGAATGCCTGGACAATGTTACGTGCCATCAGTGTAGTGCCAACAATGAAGTACGAAGGAGACTGTGTTACGATATGGGGTATTCTTCGTTGGTGTGGTGTGGTGCCCTTATCGTGCTGAAACTGTTAAGTATGGGAGAATATGAACACATTTTACAGCATTGCGTATAATAGAGGAACAGTTCGGCGACTATGATTGTTTGTATCAGTACGACAATGCGCCCTGACATAGTGCAGTACTGTGAGGCAATACGTTTTGGACAATAACGTTGCGAAAATGGAATGCCTTGCCCAGATTCCAGACATAAACCCAAAGGAACACCTTTGGGATGAGTAAAACGACCGAGGTTGGCCCAGACACCAGCGTCCAACACCACTACCTTCTCTCGTTTCGGCTATTGAGGAAGAATGGGCTGCCGTTCCTGCACAGACATTCAGACATCTCGTTGAAAGTTTTCCCAGAAGGGTTAAAGCGCCATAAAAAAATCTCCGCCGGAACAGGCCATGAATGCCCAACGGTACCGACAGCTGGCAGCCCACAGGCATCACTGGATGCGGATACGGAGAGGCATGTGGTCAGCACACCACTCTCCCGATCGTATGTCAGTTCACGAGACCGGAGCTGCTACTTCTCAGTCAAGTAGCTCTTCAGTTTGCCTCACGAGGGCTGAGTGTACCCCGCTTGCCATCAGCACTCGGCAGACCGGATGGTCACCCATCGAAGAGCTAGCCCAGCCAGAGAGAGCTTAACTTCCGTGAACTGTCGGGAAACGGTGTTACCACTGTGGCAAGGCCGTTGGCAAGCCATCATAAAGGCGAAAGGTTTTAATGTCCAGAAATGATCCCATAGTGCATTACGGTTTTATGGCGTGTGGGACCTTAATAGAGATTAATTTATGAAGTACGTCGGCACGTTAACAGCCAACGAGTTTCATGTCTTCTATGGTACCAGTATCATGCGAGAAACAGAAACGTTAAATTTCTACTGAGAAAGTGTTCATACTGCTATGTGTGTGGACCCAGAGTTCGTAAACAGCAATGTTTCAAAGTTACACTGCCACAATGATACAACAGCACATTCTGGCACTGCATCATCAGGCCATGAACAGGAAGTCGTGTGGAATAATTGGCTCAGAGATTTCAAAAAATGGTTCAAATGGCTCTGAGCACTATGGAACTTAACTTATGAGGTCATCAGTCCCCTAGAACTTAGAACTACTTGAACCTAACCAACCTAAGGACATCACACACATCCATGCCCGAGGCAGGATTCGAACCTGCGACCGTCGCGGTCTCGCGGTTCCAACTGTAGCGCCTAGAACCGCACGGTCACTCCGGCCGGCTCAGAGATTTCACACGGTTGTTCAGTCTCCTATTTGAACGGAATTTCTTCTTTTGTGTGTATTGACATCTTTTCTCTTTTTCGCGCATGCGCGTGTATGTGTGTACGTATCTTTACATTATAAACGTCTGTGGTGAGAGACGGACTGTAATGACGTAGTAATAAAACATTGGACTCCTATTCATGACGAGCGCTGTTCAGATCCTAGCCTTTTTTCTTTGCCAGTATTCCTCCCGTTAATGACTTTTTTATTGGTTTATTTTATTGGTGAGGGAGAAGCCCAGTACAATTATTGAGTTGGTGCATAAGTACGTAGCGTTTTTCCATAAGTTTAATGAACACAACAGATACATATAACATAAAATTTACTCATCAATAATATATTCTCAATCTGGCAATACTGGGGTAACTTTTCGATTCCACGACTGTAGGTATCACGCGATTTGGAGGCGAAGAACTCGTCGAGCCACGTTCGGAGTGCTTTGTCATTCGGGAAGGATGTTCCTAGAAGGTTGTTCGATATCGAACGGAAAATGTGAAAATCTGACGGCCCAAGATCAGATGAATAAGGTGGGTACGAAATGGTTTCCTAACCCAAATCCCGAATAGTGTTTTTGTCACACGAGCAGAATACGGGAGGGTGTTATCGTGGAGTAACATCACTGCACTCATCCTTCCTCGTTGTTGCTCCCGGATTGCGTCTGTAGACGCCTCATTTGTTGACAATAACAGTCAGCAGTGATGATTCGACCTCGAGGGAAGCAGTTTATAGTACATCACACCATCGCTGTTCCACCAGATGCATAAGATTGTTTATTGTGAATGTGCGCAGGTCTTTGCACGGGAAGTTGTTACTTTGTTTGGGCTCAACCATTCCTTTCCTTTCCTTATGTTAAAATAAAGATACCATTTCCCGTCACCATTAACGATACAGGATAGAAACGGTCGGTGTTTTTCACTAGCCAATAGATGAAGAGTAAGCAGAGATGCACAAATCGCCACCCACTGATTTTGGCTTAGAGCATGCGGCACACATACACCCGATTTTTGACAATGTCGTACGATCACAGTTCATCACATTTGTCAGTTACCGAGTACACTGACGTAAATTATTGTGGATTAATGCGTTTAAACGATCTTCATCAAACCCTGAAAATCTTCCTGAACGTGGAGAGTTCCTGATGCCAAACGATTCTCCTTAAAACGAGAAAACTGTTTTCTTGATGTTCTCTGTCCAGTGGCATTATTCCCATACACAGCGCTAATGTTTCTGGTTGTCTGAACTCTACTGAACGCAAACAGAAGAATATGTCGGAAGCGTTCCGGTATTTCCACGTGGTTGGTTGGTGAATTTGGGGAGGGGACCAAACAGCGACGTCATCGGTCCCATCGGATGAGGGAAGGAGGGGGAAGGAAGCCGGCCGTGCTCTTTCAAAGGAACCATCCCGGAATTTGCCTGAAGGGATTTAGGGAAACCACGGAAAAACTAAATCAGGATGGTCCAACGCGGGTTTGAACCGTCATCCTCCCGAATGCAAATCCAATGTGCTATCCACTGCGCCACCTCGCTCGGTATTTCCTCTTGGCATCCATTCTACGACGTCGACAGTTTCCCTCACTGTGTCGAAACGACAATATTTTATCTCATATATCAACAGTGAACTATAAATAAAAGATGATAATCGATAAATGAACCTATAGCAACCCCAATATCTACATGCAAAACAAAAACTTATATACCAACCTAATAAATAAGAAACTTCCTGGCAGATTAAAACTGTGTGCCCGACCGAGACTCGAACTCGGAACTTTTGCCTTTCGCGGTCAAGTGCTCTACCAACTGAGCTACCGAAGCACAACTCACGCCCGGTACTCACAGCTTTTCTTCTGCCAGTACCTCGTCTCCCACACAGTTTTAATCTGCCAGGAAGTTTCATATCAGCGCACACTCCGCTGCAGAGTGAAAATCACATTCTGGAACCTAATAAATAGCCTATACCTCTCGTACTACTGGTCCCAATGCAATTTTTGAGTCACCAGCAACAGTTTCACATGGCCTTATTGCATGAGGAGATGTCTGGGAGTGAAACCCGGTACCTGACGCATAGTCCTGCTATCCAAGTGTTGGTCATGATAAACTCTACAACCACCAGGATTAATTCAGTGTAAAGAATCTCCTGCTTACCAAGCAGGTGCGTTAAGTACTGCGCCTCCAAGGACACACTGCTCAGCGCAACTGGGCGGACTACCTCAGCATGCCTCACGGTCGACCCAGGTTCCCACCGAGCGCCACGTATCCCCAGTCCGTGTCCATTCCCTCCATGCCCGCTACTCTGAGATTCCCGCAGGAGGTCAGACGTACTTGTGCATCCACCCTGAAGAAGGTTGATCCATTATCCATCAAGGCGAATCAATTATATGAATATTTCGGACACAGGATTGTCAGGTTCAAATGGTTCAAATGGCTCTGAGCACTATGGGTCTCAACATCTGAGGTCATCAGTCCCCCAGAACATAGAACTACTTAAACCTATCTAACCTAAGGATATCACACACATCCATTCCCGAGGCAAGATTCGAACCTGCGACCGTCGCGGTCGCGCGGTTCCAGACTGAAGCGCCTAGAACCGCTCGGCCACTCCGGCCGGCAGGATTGTCAGGAACAGTCTGAAAAGCTTGTAAGGGCGTTGCAGGGGAGATTGTATTGAGGAATAGTTGTTAAGATCAAAATTCGATACGCTGCGCCGTTGCTGAATTATTTAGCGCCGAAGTTAGCCAATGAGGAGTTGCACCCGCTATAATGAGTTAATACGCAGATGTCTGTGGGTCCGTGAGTTACCACTTGTTGAAATGCTCTTTACTAATTATAATTTGACTGTTCAGACGTGATAAATTTAAGGTGGATCAACAAAAGCTAAGTTTGTTCAGTTTGAGGAAACCAAACTAAGAACAAGTTTGGCGACACTGCCTCTGACAGGTGCTTGAAGTAGCTCGCGCGACTCCTGATTTGATAACTTCGGTGTTAAATAACTCTGAAAGGCGGAGCGTACCCAGTTTTTTCTTAACAATTATTTCTCAGCACAACCTTCTCCTGCAACCTCTTTACAAGCTATTCGGACTGCTGCTGAGCACTTTGTGTATGATTACATGTACGTTACACTTGATAAGGGCCATGTGATCGAAATCGGCCAGTACACTTATATGATCACCATTGATGACCTGCAGCCGTCTAGAACGAAATAATATTTAATTTAATACCTTCAGCTGCTGACGGACGTTGATATATATCACCGGGGACAGGTGAAAATGTGTGTCCCTACCGGGACTCGATCCCTGGATCTTCTGCTTCCATGACATACGCTCTTTCCATGTGAGCTACCGATTGCACAGAGAACAGTGCGACTGCAGGGACTATCTGCTCACGCCTCCCGCTTCCGAAAGAGCAGACACCATATCTACATATCTATATAGTTCTGGCAATACCAGCCATGACCTTCTTCTGTGCGGATGCAAACATATTCCCCGAACTCTTATGGGACTTGGTAAGAATGTCTTCCACGAGTAATGAGTGTGTTGGGGTTTGACACTAGGAATATAGTGTGTGGACATACAAGGTGAGACTGTGGGTGTCGCGGGAGGCGTGCGCGACATAGTCCCTGCAGTCGCACTGTACTCTGTACTCTCGGTGGCTCAGATGGATCGCCGGCACGGTAGCTCAGCATGTTCGGTCAGAGGGGCTCCTCGCCCTCTGTAATAAAAAACTGAGTAAAAGGAATCAACGATCAACTTGAACGGATGTCTTGTGACGTCCACCCAGACAAAACGCAACGAACAAAACAAAAAAAAAAAAAAAGGAAAGAAAGAAAGAAACATGTTATTCGAATAAGACAGTCCTGGTGGAACCATCGCCTCTTTTAACGGAGAAAGCTGAGACTAAAATAACACTCATACACTACGCACAGTCCGCCATACAGCTCATGGTGACTTGCGTGTATGAATGGAGATAGCGAAATATTTTATGTTACACAGATTGCCACAATAAAACAATGTAATTACCTGATAATCTTACCTTAGACTGCTCTGGATCACATTTAGCTCTCATACAGCTACAGTCCATTGCGCGATAGATGGATATACTACGTGATGCCATTTTTAGCATTCGTTTGCGATTCGCCACTTGGACGCATCAGCTATGAAGTAAGAGAAATATACATTAAATCTCATGTAGTGAAATCTACCACAGACTCTCACTAATATTGAGTTCGGGATCTTGGGAAAGGCCGGGTAAGGTTTGGACGTTTATTCATACGTTCATCATACCATATCTCAACACACGTGTTAATGCGATACAGGTGATTTTCAGATAGGCACCGTTGCCACAGGACATTACTTAAAAGGTATGAAGCACTTAAGCACCTGAAATATTCATGTAAACCTAGGCCGTAATACGTCCATGGGACAGTAATATTATAAATGACGGCATAGCACGTAACTTTTATTCAACTTATCACAGAGTCACCTCCATATTAAAAGCTAGGAAACAGTCTGGTGCATAATTATCATCGGGATACAGGATTATTCCCATACATTAACCATTTATCGATTAAAAGATGGATGAGGTCTCCTCCAATGGTGTTATTCTATTTCAGCTGCAAGTGGTTTGTGGAGTGAAATTTCGACCGAATGATAGCTAAAAGTCTGCAACTGTTTCGTTTCTGGAATTCACGTCGTTCGTGGTTGCGGAGAACGTATTTATGAGGTGTTTCTTGATTCCTGACAACACTTTAATTATCACTGTGACGATCCTTTTCAGTAGTTGGCGGTGACCACTCCAGAGTACTCGTTTACAGCTATTATTACCCTTCGTTGATAATTTTCTACGGCAGATTGTGTACGACGGCTCACCTTAGACACTATTGCACTAGATACGCCTACTACCGAACACACATTGTGACAATGCGAATATCTAGGTATATATAATGATCTTTGAATGCTTGGTGGCATTAATACTGCTCTTATTACTACATGAATTAGCCTAGCAAAGTGTATTGGTGACCAGCCTCTGAAATTAACTACGAATACAGAAATGATTCTCTCAAAAACGTAAGTATCATTCACCATGTTTATTGTTCCAAAAGATTAAAGTTCTCTTGAATTAATTTCTAAAACCGCTGCTGAAAGCTACTGTGTGTGTATTTAGTATCTGCAAAAATGAATATTTCAAAACTTTCTCTAAAAGCACATTGAGCAACAAAGCCTCAGAGTAGATGAAGGCAACTATTAACGCCTGATCGCGGACAGATCAAGATTATACCATTCGCAAACTTTAAGTACAATAGAAATGAAAGTATTGTTCCTGAACACGAAACTGGCAGATTTACAGAATAAGCTAAAACTTAAACGAAGGTCGCTTCACAGAAAACTGTTTCCACTACGTGAAATTACGTAACTTCTGATACGAAGATCATAATTTACGTCCGAAGACTCGTGTGAAATACAGCTTCCTTTATGTCTAAACGGAATCTTTCAAGCAGTAGATGCAGTTTGCAGAGAGTTCAGACTTCCTAGATTTATGAAGCGCGATAGACACTGAACCACATCATTGGCTAATATCCGAGATATGTTTATATGAAGTATCTCCCTGCAAATTTTCTATGAGAACTTCGATCGATGGAAAATTCACTACAGAATCCAGTAAGTTACATAGCTGTGAATGTTCAAACAGAAAGGAAAGTAACATCGTTATGCCCAAGAAAGCGTAATACGGTCCGTAATGTCCTCAATATACATAAAAAAATTGTCGGGTGAGATCAGTTGCAGTGTCAGTTTATCCTTTCACGATTGTGTCGTCTACAGGAAAGCGTCATAGCAACGCGATCGTGAGAAAATGCAGATACGTTCTGAAATACTTTCCACTTGCTGTAAAGAATGTCTCCTCTCGTTAAGTGCGGATAAAGGTTAGATAATTCCCACAGAAAACGGAAGAAACCCGACAGTATCCTTTTACAAAATTTGTCGCAAATTTCTTGAGCTCGTCACACCATATAAATACGAGGGGCATTTAACAAACGGGTCAGATCGTTGTTGCAGAAGCAACGAAAAAAGCATGCCAAATTTATAAGAACACAAAATCCTCAAGATTGGCAAAGTTCTACAGAAGTTCGAAATATGGCGCGTACTTCAATGCGAGACGCTTTTAGTAATTTCCACAACGAAATTCTGTCTCGAAATCTGGAAGGAAAGAGATTTTGGTCGTACATAAAGCACATCAGTGGTAAGACGCAATCAATACCTTCACTGCGCGATAACAACGGTGAAGTCACTGATGACAGTGCCACTGAAGCAGAGTTATTAAACACGGCTATCAGAAACTCCTTCACCAAAGAAGACGAAGTAAATATTCCTGAATTCCAGTCAAGAACAACTGCCAAGACGTGAAACATAGAATACATATCCTTGGAGTAACGAAGCAGCTTAAATCAGTTAATAAAAGCAAGGCCTCCGGTCAAGATTGTATACCAGTCAGGTTCCTCTCAGAGTATGGATAAAATAGCTCCATGTTTAGCAATTATATACGACCACTCGCTGACAGAAAGATCCGTACCTAAAGACTGGAAAATTGCTCAAGCCACACCGATACCCAAAAGGGGAAGGAGTAGTAATCCGCTGAATTACAGGCCTACATCACTAACGTCGATATGCAGCAGGGTTTTGGAACATACACTGTATTCGAACATTAGGAAGCACCTCGAAGAAAACGATTTATTGACACGTAGTCAGCACGGTTTCAGGAAATATCGTTCTTGTGAAACACTACTAGCTCTTTATACTCATGAAGTAATAAGTGCTAAAGACAGGGGATGTCAGATTTATCCCATATTTTTAGATTTCCAGAAGGCTTTCGACACCGTTCCTCACACGCGTCTGCTAACCAAACTGCGTGCCTACGGAGTATTGCCTCAGTTGTGCGACTGGATTCGTGATTTCCTGTCAGAAAGGTTACAGTTCGTAGTAATAGACGGAAAGTCGTCGAGTAAAACAGAAGTAATATCTGGCGTTCCCGAAGGAAGTGTTATAGGCCCTCTATTGTTCCTGATCTATATTAACGACGTAGGAGACAATCTGAGTAGCCGTCTTAGACTGTTTGCAGATGATGCTGTCATTTACCGTCTTGTAAAGTCATCAGATGATCAAAACGACTTGCAAAACGATTTAGATAAGATATCTGTATGGTGGGAAGTTATTAACATGATTACTAAAAGAAATCAGCTAAATTTCGATTACGCGATAAGTCACACAAATCTGAAGGCGATTCATTTGCAGAACACTTAGAAGGTGCAACAGGTCTACAACAGAGACTGCTTAACCACTCTTGTCCGCCATATTTTGGAGTATTGCTGTGCGGTGTGGAATCCGCATCAGGTGGGACTGACGGATTGAAACTTCCCCTTTGAACAATTTCTGAATTACTGTGCTGATAAACCTCTTACATTATTTGCTTTTCAAACAGCTGAGCAAAACTGAACGTACTCAAACATTCACTAAAGTGACACACAATACTTTTAGCGCAACGCAATCTGACTTTCAAAAATCCCTCCAAAAGAATGGCCCTGACTAACGTTAACCTATACATTTCACAAATCACTTACCTCACCAAAAATCTTCGTTACTCGAACTACTGCAATACAGCGAGCGCCACTACTGCCAGCTAAATAAAAGATTCAAACTACTGAAGGCACTAACTACTGATAGGCATAGTTAGCAAATGAAAGATTTTGATAGAGAACAAACAATATATTTACCTTAATAGTGTTGAAAAGTCATAATATACATAGCAGTTCATGACATCCAGTCTTACAAATTTCAAAACTCCGCCATTTCTCTCCCCACATCCACCACTGCTGGCGGCTCACCTCCAACTGCGCAACGCTGCGCGCTGTTAACATCCAGCTGCCCAACACTACAATGGCAGACAACAATGCAAACTAGCCACAGACTGCCCACAGCACAGCCAGTGGTTTTTCATACAGAGCGCTACGTGGCGTTACCAGTAAGAAAACCTAAACAGCCTACTTACATAGCCCCCACGCTCCCCACAAAAAATTTTACAAATTGTTTTGGGCAGTGGCCAATAATGATTTGATAAAATTTTTCATAATTACAATAACAAAGATATCAAATGCACACACTTATTGATAGAATGTTGGTCAAAAGCAAAAATTTTCTCACGGTCCATAAGTAAAATAGCAGTGTTTTTCTCAAAGTCTGAGCAGTAAAAGAAAATGCACACGGAAGTAGTGGATTTCCATGCAGTCTTGAAGAAGTAGTGTTGTCCTTCCAACGGAAAGACAGTGCTGACTCTTGACATGCAGACAGGTAATGGGCCACAACAGAGCAAACCCACCGCAGAGTCAGTCGAGGTTTTGAAGAATATTGGTAGGTAGGTCATCACAGAGTAGACCCACTGTAGTCCTGGTAGAGGTTACGGTATTGGTGGGTCACCAGAGGTGCAGACCCACTGTAGTCCTTGTAGTAATAATGGTATTGGTGGGTCATAAAAGGTGCAGACCCACTGTAGACCTTGTAGAGACGGCCAACAGCCATCTGTTGCGACTGTGCAGGTGCACAATCACCATCGAAGAGCCTTGCGTAGAATATAGCAAGTCCATAAACCACCACTTGTGCACTCACAAAGTTTTTGAATTGTCCTTAGAACCAGCAATGCTGTTAACCAGTCCCTTGCTGAATTATCAACACACGTCCAAACACTAACAGTCCTCTTTTTTTCCACATATTTTGCATATACTATGACCAACAGAAATGTGTGCAGTGAAATGAATGCTTACAAGTTACTTAATTTGATGAACTGGTGTCAATTACAATATTATAACATGAGAATACAATAATAATGGTACAAAATACATCATTAAAAACATAACAGTACAGATAACATTTGTAGTAACACAGACTTTACAAAAGAATAGAAATAAACATATACATCAGTGTTACAGGAATTATGACATGAGTACGTACATAAAAGATCAGAATAACTTTCGAAACATCAACTTCACAAATGAGCATTAAAACAAAACAGAATAAATAGTGTCTAAACATCTTTACAAAGAAAATAACATATCATCAGAAAAATTCTACAACATAACTCTAATTAGCTAAACACATTAAGACAGGAAAAACACAAATTCACATAGTGTAATAACACAAAAATACAGGACAGGGTTTGTTTTCAGTGTGACATTTGGTACTGCAGTCCACCCCAAAACTTCATTCCATATATCTTTCCTCTTATTTCAACATTTCTTTCCACCAAAAAAATTCTATCCAAGCATGCTTTCCGTATTTATATGTTCACACATTCCTTACCTCATTATTTATTTTCCATTATCTTACCTCATCATTTATTTCCAAGAAAATCCTACCTAAACCTGTTGTCCCTAAACCCTACTTTTTTGGTTCATATCCTCTTTCAAAATACTTTTTTGGCCAAACCATTTTCTTATAGCTTCTCAATGCATTTCTTCCAATTCATCACAACTCGTTCTCTTATATAGCCAACCCCTTCTTAAGCTAACTTAAATCTACTGAGCTCAGATGCTAAACTAAGAGACGAGGCAATGCAGCAGCACAAAACAATTAATACAAACAGCAATGAAAAAAAATGGAAATTGTCAAAGCAAGCTACAGTAAATCTAAATTACCAAGCAAATGCAACATTACAACTAATATGAGCCAATGTGCAGCAACAAGAAAAATAAATCAGTAGTAAAACTGGCTTAACAGAGTAATACAAAGTGAAATTCAGTAGCACTATGCCTGGTAAACAGCAGTAGCAAATGCATTAACTTATATCTAAACATGACAAACCCACATGCAGAAAAAATAGTACACTAAAAACAACAATGCAGGTAAGGGAAATGTATATTTACATCTCAATGTTTATGTAATTAAAGTGGTGCACCACAAAAAGTTATTCTACCAAAAAAATTACCAAGTAGTTTAAAAGAAAATTCCGTATGCAATACCTGTGAAGGGAAATGCTAGCGCGTAATTGTAGAGAGAATCTCCTTTGTAATTGCAGTCTTTCATTGTTGTACAGTAAAACAGTTGTGGCATGCATGTAGATTTGCACGAAGTATTTCGCAGCTGCGCTTGCAATTAGGTAGATATTATTTTCAGTGCTATGTTAATGTGTTCTCTTATTGTTGCTCTTCAAATTGTGCTTTTCTGTGTTATCGTGTGAAATATTGAGACAATAATGGCGTGTGAAAAACGTAATACTAGGCTCCAAAGTAAACTGAGAAATGACAGTGAAGACGAAAGCAGCGTGTTAGCGCCACCATGTAATGAATTAACTAATGTTCTAAGGGGAAGTTTCAGGATGACATCGAAAAAGTACAAGGAAGGGCAGCTCGTTTTGTATTATCGCGAAATAGGGGAGATAGTGTCACAGACATGGTACGTAAATTGGAGTGGCAATCATTAAAACAAAGGCGTTTTTCGTTGCGACGGGATCTTCTCATGAAATTTCAATCACCAGTTTTCTCCTCCGATTGCGAAAACATTCTGTTGGCAGCAACCTACTTAGGGAGAAATGATCATCACGATAAAATAAGAGAAATCAAAGCTCGCACAGAAAAATTTTAGTGCTCGTTTTTCCCGCGTGCCGTTAGAGAGTGGAATGGTAGAGAGACAGCTTGAAGCTGGTTCATTGAACCCTCTGGCATTTGAACTATTTCAGCCGGTAAAGTCACGGTGATGGTTTTCTGGGGTTCTGAAGGGGTTATTCTGTCCGATGTCCTCCATCATGGTGCAACGATCGCCTCTGAAGTTTATTGTGTTACACTCAGGAGAATGAGTACACGACTTCAGCGAGTTTGTCACCACAAAAATGCAAGCGAACTTCCCGTTCTCCACGACAATGTAGAGCCTCATAGAAGTCTGCTCACCCGGAAGGAGGTCATAAAACTTCATTGGACTGTTCTTCTTCATCCATCATACAGACTAATCACGTACCTTTTAACTCCGATCTGTCTGGCCCAAAGAAGGATCCACTCCGCGGGAAGCAGTATTTGGGTGATGGGGAGGGTACTGATGCTGCAAGACGATGGCTCTCGCAGTAAGGTGGCGTATGGCCTTCGCATTGAACGGAGATTATGTCGAAAAATAGGGTTTTGTAGCCAAAAAGTCGGAAATAATGTGGTGTATTGGAATTCTGAATGAAACCAACCTGCTTTCAGAATAAAATGAGTTGCGGTCTTACTGAAGGCCCCTCGTATTTAGCGGTAATACCAAGAAGCTGTATGAAACTGGGTGAAAACTTATGCTCAGTATTAGAGACATAGATTTCTTGGGAAGGTTCTTCGAAAGTATATTGCATCTTTAAAGGAAAACTTGAATTTAACAATATTGTGCAATGAATTCTAGAGTATTGTTCCAGCGTTTGATGTCTTTATCGAGTAGGCATCATATCAGACATTGAACAAATTCAGAGACACGTTGCTAGAATAGTAACAGGTCGGTATAGCCCATACGGAAGTTTAGCAGAGAGAACTTACATCGCAATCTTCGGAAGAAAGACGACGCTGTTTCCGGAAATCCTGTTTGTAAATCTGAAGTTCGAGAACGACTGCGACCAATCTGCTAGCTCCATCGTATATCCCACGTTAGGGTTATGAGAACAAGATGAAGCTCGGGGCACATACAAGTGCATACAGACAGTAATTCTTGGCTTGCTCCTTGGGCGAATGGAATGGGATAGAAAATCTCTGATATTGCTACAAACTACCCTCTGTCAGACTCTGCATACCGGCTGGCGCAGTATACAGGGTGATTCAGCTGTCCCTGTTTTTGGGTTTTATGTAACCTGCAACGCCTTCAGATACCACGTACAAGATCTTCATATTCTGTTGCTCGCTACATGCAAGCTCTTAGTCCTACAGAAAAAATGAACAGGACCTTTTGTAGGAAGTTTAATGTAGTTAAATTTGGTACTATGTTTTCGCCAGAGGCCATAGTTTTCTAGTTATTCAAGAAAAACCTACAAAAGTAACCTAAAAACGTGCTTGTGTTGAATAACTCGAAAACGTACCACAGTATAAAATTTAGCTACTTTAAATTTCCTACAAAAAGGTCCCCTTGATTTTTGATGCAGTACTAATAGTTTGTGGGTGGCGAGCGAGAGAATATGAATATCTCGCACGTGTTTTCTGTAGGTGTTGCTTGTTGTTTAAAACCTATCGATAGTGGCAGCTGAATTATCCTGTATATGTAGCTACAGATATTGACGACCAATCCATCTAACATATTTCTTTACCCACGATAGGTTCATTTACTACAATAGCTTGATACGGACGGTGTTAATGTCAATGAAAGGAAGTCGCATAGGCCACTGCTGTACCTGACCTCCATATCTCGGACAATTTACAGCGCATCTCCGGCTCTAGCAAGGACGTGAAGCTTCGTACAAGTGTGTATTCGACGGATGGGGAATGGGAAGGGAGGTTACGAGATTATGGGATAATGACTCTTCTCTCTCCAAAAACCAAAAGAAATGTACTCAGCACTGATGTATTATATTTGATGGAGGGAGAGAGAAGTGAGAGAAAAGAGATAGGGGGAGGGCACATCACCCCTACCGCACCCTTCAGAACCTGACCAGGGGCCTGCACCTTCCTCCGTACGTTTATACATTTGATTATTCCTTGCACACGGATCCTATCACTGACTGCTGTCTTTAGCCTATGTTATGACGTCTGTACCAGCTACCAGTTTCGCTTCAGGCATATGTATGGCGGGAATAATTCTGTTTCCTGGTGTAGGATTCATCTGTCAAAACTATTATTTTCCAGTCGTTTGTGGTCCAGTTCCTAGATTCTTGGACTCATTATACATGGCTCCGTCATTTCATCGCTGTGAGAAGCATTCAGACTGGTATAAATCTGCTCTGCACACTTTGAAATCTGCAGCTTCTGGGGCAACTTTAAGCTTTACAGGCGTTATTGAATCTCTCAATGTAGCTACGATCAGATGTTGTCCTGTTTATTATCTTACACCAACTTGTAACAAACATTCGCTGTATCTTGGAAGCGCTACGAAAACCTTGAAGTGACCCTATACTGAAATATTACGGATCTAATGCACTGCTATCCGTTGTCTTTAGATCTCGTGCCTATTCGAGACAAGAAGTTCTCCATTCTTCTTCGAACAACACATTTGGGGTTTACAGAGAAATATTAACCATCATTTACAGCGATTTATCACGTCTGTTCTATGTCCTCTTGGATGGATGTGTAGCAGCCCATTCTTCTCTTACGTTTGCAATCAAGGTGGATGTGGATATTCGTGGTGATGCATAATCTCGCTATTCCCAGAACATTCGAGAAATGTCAGGTTGTAGTCGAGTCAGGATTTCGATACTGCCATCCTGCTACTTGCATTAAAAAAGGATACTATACAGAAAGCAGCTGGGAATTAAAGTATGCTGCGTTATGTTGTTGAATACAGTGATTTTCGACGAATATGTTTTCAGCGTGAATCAGCCATCAAGCTTTCAAATGATCCATGTAACAACCGGCACAACATTGTGACATAGAACAGATTTCTGCATGAGAAATGAGAGCACAAACTCCTGCCCTACCTCTAAATTTTATTGTGAGCTTTACAAAGGACAGATAATTACTTTTAGCCGCTGTTTTCCAAATCAGTATTATACAGTGTGTCAATTAGTGAAATGGTCTCCACGAGCAACACGTGGCATCGAAGAGGATTTCACGGCGAGGGGTATGTCTTAGACGTAGATTTTGGAGAATGGAAGCTAAGTTTCCTTGCAGCTAGCTGAGTAATCACGATTCCATGAATATCAGCACAGACAAATGATGCATATACGCAAATGTCATTGATTCTGCTCTTTTTTTTCATGCGATGTAGAAAATACACACGCTGCTCTAGTACGTTGCGCTTCTCAGGCGTTTGCGAGAAATCGAGGTTCAAAGTTTTACGAGGCTGTCGAAAATCATAAACGAGCAAACGGTTCTGTACAAGCGCTTGTGTTTCTATAGCTAGAGCAGTTATATCCTTTAAAGGCGTAGCGGCTGGTCAATAGAATATTTTTCATCAGAATGAGTACTCATTTGATATCTTAACGGTTTCCTTTCCGCCAACTGTCGTCAAACGTGTTACAGCTGTACGACTCGAGGCCCAAATAGGACAATACACGAACATTCGTCTAGAACTTCTCACCTGTATATTAAATGCGGCTTTCTTCTATGCTGCAAGTGTTCCTGTACTTATACATTAATTAAATTTAATGGCATTACATCAAATATTAAAGTTAGTGCCATCACCTGCTTACTGTGTAGATTTTGTGGGTAGGTTCTTTGTCTGTTTGTCAAAGGAAGCGTTCAATGTTGTGAAGTACACAACTAAGTCAGTTCTCTTTTGTAGTGTGTTTCACATAATATATTTTTCTCTATAACATACAAAACAATGGGTGAAAGAAAAATTTTTGTAGATAGGTAAAAGTGAGAATCGCTGCTTTTTCTTCAGAGCTATGAAAAAAGTTTATTTAGCATTTTAATTAACTGAACTGCATGTTCTTGGTGGAACATTGTATATTTATAAACTTATCGAAACACGGTTTTTTGCCTTTATTTACAAACATTTATTTTCGTGCGAGCTAGGTTTCAGGTTGTAAGGGCATTTTCTAGTACGGTGTAGTCTTCGACCCTTACATCTACGTATTTTTATTGGAAGGTACAGATTTTTCGAAAAAAATCCGTTTTGATTTCTTGCAAGCAAACAATAAATTCTACGACTAAACCATTTCTCTTTTTGTCGATAGCTTACTCTTTTTTCAGTTTCTTGACATGTGATTAAATTTGATTGATAAGTACGTCTGATAACTCGATTCGTAAGTCCTTTTCTCAATAAATGGACAAAAAAATTGCGAGATTAACGTCATTTTTTCCTTCTGGTTAAAAATAAGAAAGCTATTCATGTTGGAGTTCCATGTACAGGGCGGTCATAAAATCTCGACCAATTTTACGAATGCATTTAAGTAATACCCATGTACGCTGACGAGCCAAAACATCATGACCACTTGCTTATTAACCTGTATGTCCGTCTAGGGAACAAAATACATCACGGATTCAACAGTTCATTGGTATGTTTGTGGAGGTGTGTGGCATTAGATGTCTACACACAGGTCATGTAATTCGCATAAATAACGGGCTGCTGATTTGCGTACGCGGTGATGGCGCCCGATAGCGACCCAGATGGGTTGCATAGGATTTACATCAGGCGAAATTCTGTAGCCCGGTTCTGGCTCCGAGACGCAGACAATTACATTGCTGAAAGAGGACATCTCCGTCGGGCAGAACATCAAGCATGAAGGTATGAAGGCGGTTGGCAGCTGTCAGCGCGTATTCGATTACTAATAGAGGTTCCATGCAAGTGAAGGAGAATGTCTCCCATAGCATAATACTGTTCCCACCAGCCTGTGTCCGTGGCGCGCTGCACGTTTCGAGCCGCCGTTCACTTCGATGACGGCGTTTGTGGAGACGACCGTCTACCTAGTGTAGCAAAAATTGATTTATCCGAAGAGCCGGCACGTTTCCATTGATCGACGGTCGAATCGCGTTGATTCCGTGACCACTGTAATCGTAACTGAAGATGTCGCTGTGTCAGCATGTGACCACATAGGGGTAGTCTGTTGCGGAGCTCCAAGTTCAACATTGTGCTGTGATTCCATCTTCTTACTGAAGCAATGGTTCCAGGAATTATTCCAGCATATCACAGTATATCCTGTAACTGACTCTTTTGCAACAATTGAGAATCCACGAACTGTGGCTTTTTTGAATCCTAGTCACACATTCACTTTTCGTGTGTCTCTTTGCCTATCAGTGATAGCGTGTGGTGGCCCATTACCTCATATGTAGCAGTTATGTTAGTTAACTTTGCCGCAGATACAGAATGTGACCTCAGTAAACAAAATGCGATGCATGACGTGTTCTATCAAATCGTAACACACAGCTTTGCGAGCTACGTAATATTTGCGGTCTAATATGTGAAGCACCTGAATATGGTAGCTTTTTTCTTTAGCGTTAAGTGTAAAGCTTTCGGCGTCATCAATTTGGCCACCTCTAACTCGTTCATGAAAACGACTGGTTGATGCATTCTGACTTCTTGGGATATCTCCTCTGATTCGCTGAACCGTCTCGTGTGGAACAAGATGTCTCCGGAGTGTGACTCATCGGCAATGTTTCCATTTCTTTGGAACTTATTTTCAAGTAAGCGAATGTTTGCTCTTGTTTCTGCTGGCAAGCAAAATTTTAGAGTGAGCGACTTTTGGATTGCCATATAAGATAAGCCGCGCAATCGGAGACTAACACCAGCCACACGATATTTTATCGTAAGTATTCTTCTTGACTATCCCGAGAAAAAGTAATTGGCCAACGATATCACTGGAATGTATTACAATTGTCTATTGCGTAAATGCAGCCATTATTTTTTAGAAATTGATCGAGACTTTTGACCTCCTGTGTTATGGAAAGCGACGGTAAACTAAGCCCTTTGTTGGAAGACCAGAATTACTGTTCTTAGCAGAAGCTCATCGAGGCGCTCTTTGATTCCTTTTACTCCCTAAATTATCTAATGTATTGTCCTCGATGGTGAGTGTTCATCGGAGGTGAGGGTATCATCTGGAGTGCCCCAGGGAAGTGTGGTAGATCCGCTGTTGTTTTCTATCTACATAAATTATCTTTTGGACAGGGTGGATAGCAATGTGCGGCTGTTTGCTGATGATGCTGTGGTGTACGGGAAGGTGTCGTCGTTGAGTGACTGTAGGAGGATACAAGATGACTTGGACAGGATTTGCGATTGGTGTAAAGAATAGCAGCTAACTCTAAATATAGATAAATGTAAATTAATGCAGATGAACAGGAAAAAGAATCCTGTAATGTTTGAATACTCCATTAGTAGTGTAGCGCTGGACATAGTCACGTCAATTAAATATTTGGGCGTAACATTGCAGAGCGATATGAAGTGGGACAAGCATGTAATGGCAGTTGTGGGGAAGGCGGAGGGTCGTCTGCGGTTCATTGGTAGAATTTTGGGAAGATGTGGTTCATCTGTAAAGGAGACCGCTTATAAAACACTAATACGACCTATTCTTGAGTACTGCTCGAGCGTTTGGGATCCCTATCCGGATTGAGGGAGGACATAGAAGTAATTCAGGGGCGGGCAGCTAGATTTGTTACTGGTAGGTTTGATCATCACGCGAGTGTTACGGAAATGCTTCAGGAACTCGGGTGGGAGTCTCTAGAGGAAAGGAGGCGTTCTTTTCGTGAATCGCTACTGAGGAAATTTAGAGAACCAGCATTTGAGGCTGACTGCAGTACAGTTTTACTGCCGCCAACTTACATTTCGCGGAAAGACCACAAAGATAAGATAAGAGAGATTAGGGCTCGTACAGAGGCATATAGGCAGTCATTTTTCCCTCGTTCTGTTTCGGAGTGGAACAGGGAGAGAAGATGCTAGTTGTGGTACGAGGTACCCTCCGCCACGCACCGTATGGTGGATTGCGGAGTGTGTATGTAGATGTAGAGGATTATCAGAGAAAAATTTAGGTAGCGGAATACGCAATAGGATGCGAATTACAGCTGCAGTGGTCAACGCAAAACAATAGCAACGCAACCAACAGTACTGCCGTAGCTGGCCAGTGACGCCGGGCAGGTCCTCTTTGTCACATTAGAAGAATATGGTATAGATAGAAAAACTAGGACACTTATACAACATACACTTACAGACACCATATCCAAAATAAAATTTATTGGAGAAATCTGAAACCCATTCGAGATACATATAAGGGTAAGACAAAGAGATGGTCTCTCACAGCTTTTATTCAAAATTGTCTTTTTATTATGTTAACACACACACACACAGGCTCACAAAAAACGCCATATTATGGACACATACATAGAATGAACAACAACAGGCTCACAAGGAGGATTTTTGACGTAGTAAATAGTTCAATCAAAAATACATAGATTACAGAAATAGTAGAACACCTAAAACAAGCAGGGATCTGTATAGAAATGGTAAATTAAAGAGTGAAATTCAGAAAGAAAATTATGAACACGAAAACTGAAGTAAAAGAAAGGAAGGAAAAAGGCCGAATTCGGACAGAGCAAGGGAAACAGGAACACAGCCAGAGAATGAAGAGGTTTCGGGAAGAGAAAAAGAGAAGGAAACAACAAAAAAATGAATAACAATGTAACATTCAAGTTAAACACTGTCCCGGAGGCAAAAAGTGTAATAATTATATTGATAATTTAGGTAGGTAAACGTAAGAAAAGTTATTCATTTTACGGGGTTATGAACATAGTGTATTGAATGGCTCAGTGGATTAGAGATAACAGCCAACCAGTTGCAAAACCTCGATGGTTTTAAAATCATCTTCTTCAGAACACATAGGACCTACTAACAAGTTAACGACATTGCGTGTTGAACAAAGATAGTAAAATAACAACAAGCAAAAATTAGAGGAAATGTTTCAAAAAGTTTTTAAAGAATTATACTCACGAGAAAATCACATTAGCTATAGTAAATGTGGAAGTCGTAGACTCAGTCTAGTACATGTCATCCACTTGATCGCCGTTTAAAAAACATTATATAAAAGTACTACCCATCTATTGTAGGACCTTCTCATAAAATATAAATTTCTCTTTTTATATATCACATATTTGACGCAGGACGCAACAACATATATTATACTACTATAAAGACTTGCATAAAACTGACATTTTTTAAAAGTTTTAAGACAAAGCCCTACAGTGGACCGCTACTACTTTCATATAATGTACCATAAATGGTGATTAAGTGTATGACATGTACTAGACTGAGGTAACGCCTCCTACATTGACTATAGATAATATGATTTTACGTGAGTATGCGTCTCCAAACGTTTTTTTTTTGTAACAATTCCTGTAATTTTCTTATTGTTATGTCATTATATTTTTTCCATACATAATGTCGTAATCTTGTTAATACGTCAACCTCTTTTGAAGAAGACAGTTCTCAAACCGTCAAAACCATGGTCAAGGTTTAATAAACATGTATTTTGCTACTTATAGGCTGTTATTTCTAATCCATTGAAGCTCTAGGATCCACACTAAAGCACAGCCATGTTCAAAATCTCGATAGTGTACTTAGTTATTTTCCAGAAAGTTGCAGCAACGAGTTACAGTTTTTTCTATCATGTAGCTGATATACGGGTTGTCCATAGTTCCAGTTTCAAAACGCTGTAGAAAGAGCATCACTGCTCACAATGACGTCAAATTTAACAGTTTATTATTGACGTACGGAGGCAATGTCAAGAAACAAAACAAAAAAAGAGGAAACGAAAATTTTAGCAGTAGATGGCGTCTTGACTTAAATGGGGTCGCCTACAAATGACAGATGAATCACAGTACGATGGATATGATTTGAGTTGCACATAACAGCATCCAAATTAGGTAGGTAAGCCTATCCACCATGGCAATGCCGTACCACGTCCGACGGCAAAAACAGTTTTTTAAGTGTTCTGGGACGGAAATTCACATAACAGCAAAGTGACATCGGCTTTTAATTGTCCAGCTGCCAAAAACCGCACAAAAGGCAAAATGACACCTTTTTATAACTGTCTTGAGACAGGTGGTAGACATGTTCGATGTGTCTACCATTTACTGCTACGAACTGAAATCGAAAACAGCATGTTTCGCCGGCCGTTGTGGCCGACCTGTTCTAGGCACTTCAGTCGGGAACCGCGCTGCTGCTACGGTCGCAGGTTCGAATTCTGCCCTGGGCATGGATGTGTGTGCTGTCCTTAGGTTGGTTAGGTTTAAGTAGTTCTAAGTCTAGGGGACTGATGACCTCAGATGTTAAGTCCCATAGTGCTCAGAGCCATTTTTGAACAGCATGTTTTCGCAACAGACCGGAGTGTCTCGAGGGTCACGTTCTGAATGCGATGTGCAATGTGTGCCTTCAGTTCAGCTACGTTCTAAATTGGAGCACTGAACACAACATCATGTGATATCGGTGGCCAAGCTGTAGGAAAATGACAGGTGGTGTTTCCAGCGTTACCGAAATGCCTCTGCAGTAGCTGCTTCACTGGATGTGCCATGTGCAGAGGAGTGCCATCTTGTATAAAAATGATCTTACCCACACATCCACGCTGTTTAAGGCTTGGAACGACGACGGTGGGCAAAAGACTCTCATAGCGTTTACCAGTGACGGTACAGGTAACAAACATGACCCACAGGACTCATCTCCTCCAAAACATACGGCTCTGCGATAAACGGTGCCGCCAATCCGCACCACACAGTCCCTTTACAGAATGAAATGGTACCGGTTGATGTTCGTGCGGATTTTACGTTGTTCATATGCTGCAGTTCTGCGCGTTGACATGTCCTTGGACATGGAAACTGGCTTCATCTGTCCACAGATTCTTCCATGCTCATTCATTGTCTACTTACCTGCGAGCAAGAAATTCCAGAGCGAACATTTGCCTAGCTGGCAGGTCAGCTGGAAGCAACTCCTGAACATCTGTGATTTTGTGTGGATAGCAATGCAGGATGTTTCATAGGACTTTATGCAGTTTGCTCGCAGGAATGTCGGACATTCAGGCAATTCCCCTTGCACTACATGTTTCCACACCACCATTCGACCCCTCCTGCAAAGCTGTGGCCTTATCTTCGACAGACGTCGGATCAACTGCTCTCCTCCCTTTGTCGCATTACACTTCAAAAGAACCTGACTTTTCGAATTTTATAATCATTTTCTCCAGACCGTTAGCAGACATTGGACCACTGCCATTTTTCATACCCTTGAGTGTCCAGGACTTGGGCAGGGCTACTGGCGCACAGTCACCGCTCGCGGAACGCGCGATGTTTCATGGCTTCAGTCATGTTGGGCATCTCGGATGCAACCTGAGAAACAGCCGTGTACCGCGTGTCTGTCTGTGTGCACATTTTTCGTTCCATGCCGTTTCCCCTTGCGTCAATAAGATGCTGTTCAAATTTGACCCATTCTGAGCAACGGTTATCTTTCTATAGCGTTTTGAAACTGGAACTTTAATTATGGGCACTCTGCATGTAAATTAGCTGTACACATATAAGTTTGAACCGAATTTCTATCAATTTTATTTAGAGAGCCAGAAACGTTCAAAGTTTTAGGGTTGGATACAGCATGTTGCACATAATTTGCTGCGTTCAGATGGATGATCAGATGCCAGGATGTTCATTTAAACCTGTTGGTTAAGGGGAGACGGAAGGCAATTTTATCCATATTCTGCCACTGTTGTTTTACTCTTTGAATAGGTACACTTTTCAAAAGAACTATAAGTGATAAAACAATGAAATTTTTACTGCGTATACATAACTATATGCCTCAATTTAAAAGGAAAACGAACATAATACCTCTTACGGTTTTATTCTTTCACTGGTAAAATTTAACTTTCTTTGTTATTAACTTATTACCATCTGCAATACAAATTTAAAAAAATTTCATGTTTCTAAACCCATTAGTTTATCAAATCATGGTACCTGAAAGTAAAGTTGTTGATGAGAATCACTTACCACTAATATTTTCCTGCACCATACTGAGCATCATCTGAATCATACTGATCTTCGTTTCTTCTCTTGGTCCCTCTTCTTTTCTGTCTGGCTTCTTTTGTGCATTTTAAATTAGCAATATCTGGTTTGCGGATTATCTCTTTATCTATTTTCACTAAGGATTTTGCAGTATTTCCACTAGATTTTATGCCCAATAATTACAAATCATCCAGTTTTCTAATTACACCATCATTGAAGGATAAAATAGCACCACGAACACCAAATTTGTGGATTGTATGCTGAACAAATACAGTTTTCGGTAGCCAGTTCCAAAAGACAGAATTCACACATTCATTTAAATTTTGTGTTTTCTCACGAAGACATTTCTTCAACAAGGTATCTTTACAAAGATCTCTAAATATTGGTTTAATTTCATTCATTACTGGCGGCTGCTGTGGCCGTGCGGTTCTAGGCCCTTCAGTCCGGTACCGCGCGACCGCTACGGTCGAAGATTCGAATCCTGCCTCGGACATGGATGTGTGTGATGTCCTTAGGTTAGTTAGGTTTAAGTAGTTCTAAGTTCTATGGGAATAATGACCTCAGATGTTAAGTCCCATATTGCTCAGAGCCATCATTCATTACTGATGCAAGTAAAGAGTGTTTGTGGTCGTATTTGGCACTTCTCCTGTACTTGGACCAAGTGTCAGGATCATTCGGACAAAGACCGTGCACTGGATTATCATGGTTATGGGAATAAATAGCCCATACAGCTTTTTTCATATTTTCTAAATTCCCTACATTTCTTCTTATGGCAAAGCCATAATAGTTCTGTAATCTATCTATTTCAACATTTGTCAGGTGACCTTTACCACATATCTCCTTACCATCTTCCAATACTATTTTTGACATTTCTTTCAATAATCTTCTCAACCTGGACCACATTCTCTTTTGGACATGCCCAATGCACTTTAATTTAGAAATTGTGACATTAGAACCATAGGGTTGTTCTGCACATACCCGGTCATAAGCCTTGCTGTCACCTTCCCCTAAATACTGTGTGTATCTAACACCTCTGTTTGCTACTGAACGATTAAAAATCCTGAGAACTCCTGCTGCTCCCATCCCAACACTTGGACCACTATAATTCATCTGACAGTTATGTTCATGCTCTTTCTCAGTTCCACTGCCACAAGTTTTAGAGTACTTACTTAGAACTGCTACATCAATTACCATTTAGTGAAGGGTGTCATATCAAAACATGCACAAATATCACCACTTTCACTATCATCACTTTGCTTGAGTGCTTCTTCAGCTGCTTCTTCCATTGATGTGTTACAAACTTCAACAACAGCAGTACTCATAACGTTATTGAAAGTCATAAATTTTGCAGGAGGATTTGGAATGTCAAGTAATGCTCATAAGAGTTTGCCTGCCTCCATCCCTTTACCAATAGATCTGGGACCATAAACTAGCCTTATGTTGTGCTCATATAAATTTTTGATGTCATTGTTGTAGCAACTGCACCACCTTTTGTACAACTCAATGTCAGTTTTGACACAATCTCTCTACGAAGACGCTGGTTCTTAGCCATAGATACGTCACCACCACATATTCTGCACACAGCATTTTTGGAATTGAATCACAGAGTATGCTAAGGTGCACCATAATATTTCCAAACGAATGTTCATCTCCACAAGCTGACCGGGAGGAAATGCCTTGAAGACACTGCAGTTTCTTTCTTGATGTGCTGATTTTCTTTATGTCTAACATTCTTGGGTCCTTTGACCCACTAACCTCATTTACCTTTACGTATTTACTTCCTCTGAATTTTTATTTAGGTGAGAATTTCTTTATTCGCGGCATTTTTATGAAAACACGCGGAACCAAAGAAAATACAAATCAACACGTACTTCACTCACAACAAACTTCACTAAGTACAACCATTAACGCTCGAAAACAATAACAAACACGACCGTAAAAAAGAGTATCGATAGTAGATACAGGTAAGGAAACACTGAAGCGATAAAACAATAGAAGCATGAAATAATATACAAGGAGTAACAGAAAGCTGTGCATTATCTCTACATGGGGCAAAAAGGAAGGCGTGGCATTTAAATGCCAGATTGCACAGAGCGTCAGTAAAACCATAATATCTCACAAAAAAGTTGTCGTATTTTTATAAAACAAAAACTGTCTCACGCAGGAAAGACCAGGCATTTCAGATACGCTAAAATCTAAAAATCGAATTTTTGAAGCCCACTTGCCTTCCGTCTCCTCTTAAACGGGTGCCCATTTTCCTGAATTCATAGCATAATGCTCCTTCTAAATGACCTGCAACGATAAGTAAAGCTTTTGGTGTGACAGAGCGCCTCGCTGGTCCGCCCACACCCCCACAGCCACTGGCTGGTCACGCATCGAGGAAGATGTGACCAACGGATATTGTCGAGCACTCTTTAGTACTTAGAACTAGCACTCAGCAATGTGACCGGATGCGGAAGTTGGCGACTTGCACCGCCGTTCTTCTGTACGATATGCAGCTTAAGGTCAAGTTCTGTAGCCCCTATCTAGAAGAGCATGTGGACCATTCCACCACTCGTCTGACACAATTCGGCAGAAAGGCATGTAACGAATCCTTGCGTAGCTACTGAAATGTATCTTTATTTTTATTTTCGTGCTTCCTTAAATGTATGCATCTCGCCAGTCAAGCCACAGTTCTGAGTGCAGAATTGCTAGCAAAACCACCAGAAATGAAGAACAGCAATGCGCTTATGCCTATACAGACTACTGTATTAATGAAGTCAATTCACGGGGGAGACCATAAGTCGATCCGGATCGTCTTCATTTTTACAGTGTTCGCGCATATATTATTCGCAAATCTGTAGTGGTTCAAATGGTTCATATGGCTCTGAGCACTATGGGACGTAACATCTGTGGTCATCAGTCCCCTAGAACTTAGAACTACTTAAACCTAACTAACCTAAGGACATCACACACATCCATGCCCGAGGCAGGATTCGAACCTGTGACCGTAGCGGTCACGCGGTTCCAGACTGAAGTGCCTAGAACCGCACGGCCACACTGGCCGGCAAATCTGTAGTGGGCAGCCTACGATGTTGTTCTTGAGGAGTAGATGAAGCGAACACCACAAGACGACATCTGTACTACCAGCACTATTCGCGGCACGTCATGTATTTATCCACCCCATCGATACACAATTCCACCCTAAGAGCTCACAACGCTAAATGAGTTATCATTTATTAGAATCTCCTTTATAACCAGTGACGCACTTAAGCGGTTTCATGCCCTCCAATAAGTCACAGTGGCCGTCCATTGCACATTTCATTTAAATTCCATCGACATATACTCTCAGAACCACTCCCATGTCTTATTCCTGCATAGATACCTTTGTGTAATTCCACTCTCACAGAATACTGCTTAGCATATTCGATTCTACAACCTTCAAATCCCATCATAAACCCAAGAAGATCCTGTCAGATTACGACAACCCTCGCAAATGCTAGCTCTTCTGTACCCATACACGTACCCCTAAAATCATTTCGGTTTTCACACCCAACTTACACCATCTTTGTCACGTTCTCATTCCACACACATAATTTACACAGATATGCTTGACGAACTGCAGTACCAATGTCAATATTGTCAACATCAACAACACGAACATCACAACGGACACAAATGAAGTCTTCATCACTACATCATGATTATCAGGTCATAATTACATAAGCCAGAGTTTACTATATTTTAATGTTTTAATGCACGCTTTTCAATTAGTGTAGCGTGTGTGGATCAAGAATGGCACTTAACGAGTGTCGGCCGCTCCATAATTGCAAGAAATATAATAATGGGGTAAAAAGGAGACGCATAATGGACTGGAGCTAGTCCCTTTCCTACGTATTGTTAGATTGACACAGCTTGCACATGACTTTAATTACGTATTGTTCATTCAAAGTCGCGCGGAGTGGCCTCGCGGTTAGAGGTGCCATGTCACGGATTGCACGGCCCCTCCCGCCAGAGGTTCGGTCCTTCCTCGGGCATGGGTGTGTGTGTTGTTCATCATATAAGTTAGTTTAAGTAGTGTGTAAGTCTAGGGACCGATGACCTCAGCAGTTTGGTTCCTTAGTAATTCACACACATTTGAACATTCATTCAGGGTCTGTAAACAATATATTCATATAAAAATAAAAATAAACACAATTTTGCACAAAACTTCGTTTTTAAGAGGAGTTCGGAAAATTAAAATCGCCAAGAAGCCCTTATTTTAATTAACAGACACACATGTGATTGACGTAAAGAATTCAAAAGTAACTAAAAATTGGGGACGTTACTTGTCAGCTAAGTCTAACCAGTATGCTAATAGTAAAGTCGGCTATCTTTCCTGAAAGAATGCTGTAAACAGGGGTTCGACAAAAAATGGAAACACCGAAATAAATGCACGCTTGACCATATTCAAGCCTGCGAATGGTGCCGTTGCATTTGACCCCGAACGACACCTTTGCAATACCCTCAGCGTGTTCCAAGTGTCAGTCGTGGTCACAGCCGTGTTCTGCATGGTTGTGAGTGCCTTGTGTCGGAGCTAAGTGTATTCCAATGTAGGAAAATTGTTGGTGCTCGTATGCTAGGCGCGTCTGTAACCAAGGTAGCTCAAGTGTTCGGTGTTCCAACAGGCACCATATCAAAGATCTATACCACGTCAGGGAAAGCGGGAAAACGTCATCCGCCAAATCACAATGCGAACGAAAGTCTGTGTTGAGTGATCGTGACAGTCACTGAAAAGTATTTCCACAAAAAATAAGGAGACGACAGCTGTAAAAGCCACGGCAGAACTGAATGTCGCACTCGCAAATTGTCAGCACCAAAACAACGAGAAGAGACCTTTATAATCAGAGGATTGTAGGGCGAACTGGCTTTCAAAATCACACAGCAGTGAAGCAAGTGCCAGTAACAGGAAAACGTGGTGCTGAAGGTATGATATGACCGTGCGACATTGATGGGCGGGAGGCCCCATCCAGGGAAGTTCGACCGCCGAGTTTTAAGTCTTATTTCAGGGACGACTTACGTGTCGGTAATGATGAATATAACACAACACTTAGTCCACGAACAGAGAAAATCTCCCAACCCGGCGGGAATCAACCCGGGCCTGCTGCATGGGAGGCAAACACAATACCATTCAGTTCAACAGGTGGACTATGGAGCAGCAGTAGAAAGTCATTGGGCCGGATGAGTCTCGTTTCACAATGTTCCCAACTTACGGCCGAGTTTACATCTGGCGTATGCCATTTCAAGAGTACGATGTACACTGCTTACTGCCAAGAGTGAAACATGACGAGGGTTCGGTGGTGATTTGCGTAGTGATATCAGGGTATTCCACTGACCCATGTTACTCCATAAGGTAGCATTACTGACAAGTATTGTTGTTGTTGTTGTTGTTGTTGTTGTGGTCTTCAGTGCTGAGACTGGTTTCATGCAGCTCTCCATGCTACTCTATCCCGTGCAAGCTTCATCATCTCCCAATACCTACTGCAACCTACAACCTTCTGAATCTGTTTAGGGTATTCTTCTCTTGGTCTCCCTCTATGATTTTTACCCTCCACACTGCCCTCCAATGCAAAATTTCTGATCTCTTGATGCCTCAGAAGATGTCCTACCAACCGATCCCTTCTTCTAGGCAAGTTGTGCCAAAAATTTCTCTTCTCCCCAATTCTATTCAATATCTCCTCATTAGTTTTGTGATCTACTCATCTAATCTTCAGCATTATTCTGTAGCACCACATTTTGAAAGCTTCTATTCTATTTTTGTCTAAACTATTTATCGTCCATGTTTCACTTCCATACATGGCTACACTCCATACAAATACTTTCAGAAACGGCTTCCTGATACTTAAACCTATACTCGATGTTAACAAATTTCTCTTCTTCAGAAATGCTTTCCTTGCCATTGCCAGTCTACATTTCATATCCTCTCTACTTCGACCATCATCAGTTATTTTGCTCCCCAAATAGCAAAACTCCTTTACTACTTTAAGTGTCTCATTTCCTAATCTAATTCCCTCGGCATCACCCGACTTAATTCGACTACATTCCATTATCCTCGTTTTGCTTTTGTTGATGCTCATCTTATATCCTCCTTTCAAGACACTGTCCATTCCGTTCAGCTGCTCTTCCAGGTACTATGCTGTATCTGACAGAATTACAATGTCATCGGCGAACCTCAAGGTTTTAATTTCTTCTCCATGGATTTTAATTCCTACTCCGAATTTTTCTTTTGTTTCCTTTAGTGCTAGCTCAATATACAGATTGGATAACACCGGGGATAGGCTACAATCTTGTCTCACTCCCTTCCCAGCCACTGCTTCCCTTTCATGCCCCTCGACTATTATAACTGCCGTCTCGTTTCTGTACAAATTGTAAATAGCCTTTCGCTCCCTGTATTTTACCCCTGCCACCTATAGAATTTGAAAGAGAGTATTTCAGTCAACATTGTCAAAAGCTTTGTCTAAGTCTACAAATGCTAGAAACGTAGGTTTGCCTTTCCTTAATCTTTCTTCTAAAATAAGTCGTAAGATCAGTATTGCCTCAAGTGTTCCAACATTGCTACGGAATCCAAACTGATCTTCCCCGAGGTGTGCTTCTACCAGTTTTTCCATTCGCCTATAAAGAATTCGTGTTAGTATTTTGCAGCCGTGGCTTATTAAACTGATAGTTCGGTAATTTTCACATCTGTCAACCCCTCCTTTCTTTGGGATTGGAATTATTACATTCTTCTTGAAGTCTGAAGGCCCTGTCCCAATGCATCTTGCTCACCAGATGGTAGAGTTTTGTCAGCACTGGCTCTCCCAGTGCTATCAGTAGTTCTAATGGAATGCTGTCTACTCCCGGGGCCTTGTTTCGACTTACGTCTTTCAGTGCTCTGTCAGACTCCTCACGCAGTATCATATCTCCCATTTCATCTTCATCTTCATCTACATCCTCTTCCATTTCCATAATATTGTCCTCAAGAACATCGCCCTTGTATAGACCCTCTATATACTCCTTCCACCTTTCTGCTTTCCCTTCTTTGCTTAGTACTGGGTTTCCATCTGAGCTCTTGATATTCATGCAAGAGGTTCTCTTTTCTCCAAAGGTCTCTTTAATTTTTGTGTAGGCAGTATCTATCTTACCCCTAGTGATATACGCCTCTACACCCTTACATTTGCTTAGCCATTTTGCGCTTCCTTTGTATCTCATTTTTGAGACGTTTGTATTCCTTTTTGCCTGCTTCATTTACTCCATTCTTGTATTTTCTTCTTTCATCAATTAAATTCAGTATCTCTTCTGTTACCCATGGATTTCTATTAGCCCTCCTCTTTTTACCTACTTGATCCTCTGCTGCCTTCACTATTTCATCTCACAAAGCTACCCATTCTTCTTCTACTGTATTCCTTTCACCCAGTCTTGTCAATCGTTCCCTAATGCTCTCCCTGAAACTCTCTTCAACCTCTGGTTCTGTCAGTTTATCAAGGTCCCATCTCCTTAAATTCCCACCTTTTTACAGTTTCATTAGTTTTAATCTACAGTTCATAACCAACAGATTGTCGTCAGAGTCCACATCTGTCCCTGGAAACGTCTTACAATTTAAAATCTGGTTCCTGAATCTCTGTCTTACCATTATATAATCTATCTGAAACCTGTCAGCATCTCCAGGCTTCTTCCATGTATACAACCTTCTTTTATGATTCTTGAACCAAGTGTTAGCTATGATTAAGTTATGTTTTGTGCAAAATTCTACCATGCGGCTTCCTCTTTCATTCCTCACCCCCATTCCATATTCACCTACTACGTTTCCTTCTCTTCCTTTTCCTACTATCGAATTCCAGTCACTCATAACTATTGAATTATCGTCTCCCTTCACTATGTGAATAATTTCTTTTACCTCATCATACATTTCATCAGTCTCTTCATCATCTGCGTAGCTAGTCGGCATATAAACTTGTACTACTGTGGTAGGCGTGGGTTTCGTATCTATCTTGGCCGCAATAATGCGTTCACAATGCTGTTTGTAGTTGCTTACCCGCATACCTATTTTTTATTCATTATTAAACCTTCTCCTGCACTACCCCTATTTGAATTTGTATTTATAAACTTGTATTCACCTGACGAGAAGTCGTGTTCCTCCTGCCACCGAACTTCACTAATTCCCACTATATCTATCTTTAACCTATCCATTTCCCTTTCTAAATTTTCTAACCTACCTGTCCGATTAAGGGATCTGACATTTCACGCTCCGATCCGTAGAACGCCAGTTTTGTTTCTGCTCATAACGACGTCCTCCTGAGTAGTCCCCGCCCGGAGATCGGCATGGGGGACTATTTTACCTCCGGAATATTTTACCCAAGAGGACGCCATCATCATTTAACCATACAGTAAAGCTGCATGCCCTCGGGAAAAAGTACGGCTATAGTTTCCTCTTGCTTTCAGCTGTTCGCAGTACCAGCACAGCAAGAGCGTTTTGATTAGTGTTGCAAGGCCAGGTCAGTCAATCATCCAGACTGTTACCCCTGCAACTACTGAAAAGGCTGCTGCTCCTCTTCAGGAACCACACGTTTGTCTTGCCTCTCAACAGATACCCCTCCGTTGCGGTTGCACCTAATGGTACGGCTATCTGTATCGCTGAGGCACGCAAGTCTCCCCACGAACGGCAAGGTCAATGGTTCAGGTGGGGGGGGGGGGGGGGAGGGTGACAAGTATTATGCGACCGTTTGGTTGATCATGTCCATCCAATGGTACAATGTTTGTTCCCTAATGATGATGAGTGGTTTTGTGAGCACGAGGACGGATTTTCACATCTCCCTCGGCCACGACAGTCACCATATATCAATTTTATTGAGCCTTTGTGGCCTACTTTTGAGGAAAGTAGTTGTAACCGCTATCAACTTCTGACATCGTTACCTGAACTTAGCACTGTTTTGCAGGGTAAATGACATAATATTCCCTTGGAAACCATACAGGACCTGTATTTATCCGTTCAGAGTGTACTGGAGGCTGTTGTAAACGCCAACGGTTTTCTTATTCCGTAATATGTTGGTTGGTTGATTTCGGGGAGGAGACCAAACAGTGAGGTCATCGTCCCATCGGATTAGGGAAGGATGGGGATAAAAGTCAGCCGTGCCCTTTCAAACAAACTCTCCCGGTATTTGCCTGAAGCGATTTAGGGATGGCAGGACGCGGGCTTGAACCGTCGTCCTCCCGAATCCGTGTTCACTGTGATAACCACTCCGCCATCTCGCTCGGTGCCGTTTTAGGCATGCTAATGTGGTGTGTTTTGCGTGCATCCACATTTCTGGCCACGCCCTGTATTTCTAACTCTAACCCTCTACATTAGCAACCAAGGCACATTAACACTAGAGATATAAAACAGCAGTTCCATTGTGTTTTGAACTGGAAGCAGCGGTTTCCGTAGATTATGTGTATTTACTGAATTGTGCGATAAATAAAATAAACAAAAAAATCGAGCACCATTATTACAGAGGTTTCATAAATCAGAGACGAATGAAGTTCCGCATGTGACTGAATAATATTGTCAGCATTTTGAATATAAATTGGCTTTAAGCCATATTTCTGACGCTGTTCCTCATTAGAAGGAGAAGGTAAAGGCGAAAGAGAAAGTTTTTATTATTTTACTTCTTTTCGTTCAACATTAGTGGCGCCATGTCAGTGTTCGAAGTTTTATTGGTTTGTGATGTCATTCCAGAATAGTTATGTAAATGCTTCTCTCGCACATCATCGCTTTGTCTGAGAAAATGGCTGCTTCCAAAGGGCGTGTTTGAGAGTACGAACGGGCAGGAATTTCTCGGCAGCCCAATTACGGAGTGACGAAGCAGGGAGCAGAACTGTCGGAAGCAACAAAGTTCTCAGTATGAATCATTCCGCCTCGCTACACCGGCCCTGCCACACAGCTGCCTAGGAGCTTGGCTGTGAATCATCGAAGCTGTAGAAACCCTGTGTCGCTGCACGTGACATTCCGACGAAATCCTCTAGTACCGTACCCGTCGTTCTCTAGACCTGCGCGTAAATGACGCAAGAAGTCGGAAGCTACGATACTAACCACGCTTGTCAGTTGAGGAGTCTGTTGTTGCTGTCAGTGTAACGATCCGTCCCACGCACGGCATCTTTGATAATATTTAGTGACTTATTTTATCAATAAGCAGTACTATAGATTAAATAAAATTCTATCGCCAAGCAAAATAATGTTATTATAAAAGGACTGAAACTCATGTTAGCCCTACTTCATTGCGTTGGAACTCAGTGTCGGTGGGAAATGTTCATGGAATATGTCAGTTTGTATCGAGAACTTAAAAAAAGAAAAATATAAGAATAATAATTTTTTATTACTTAATGCCAAATGATAAAAACCATGTGGATAAATTAACAATCATATTCAGTGAGTACCTTAAGATATGTTTCACTTTCCAAAGCCTAGCAATGACCAAGATAGGGCGAATGTATCGATCGCGGTCTATCAGTAGTAGCTATGCTCTTATTTTGCTGGAGGAATCTGTGAGAATCTTCCTACACGTCGGTCAGGCTCATACTATCCTTTATCTTCCCCTGCTTAAAGGCTATATGAAATATAGAGGGGCATGAAGATGACGTAATATATCGTCGTAACTCGAAGCCAACTAAAATAACAATATGGAAATTTAAACGGTTGAAAGGTGTTTGATTTGACGTTCTAATCACTGAAAAGGCCTAACCTTCCTCCACTGAGAGCGCTGACGCCGAGCCCGATGTCTCCCACCAACAATTCAGACACCTGAAAGCCAATCAGGAACGTTCCAGAAGGGAGTGACTATTAACTTTCTGCTGCAGATACAGCTCTCCTAAAAGAGGGGTTATCTTTGTAAATATTAGGGCCAACACAGTTCAGTAATAATTCGGTCTGTATGTTTCATTCGAAAAAAATGGTGAAATAGCCCATATTCCAATTCAGCTTTAAGGCACCCACCGCCCCGTTCCTTACTTTTTGATAGAGAGGTTGTCCACCAGTACCGTTTCTTCTTCTTTTTCTGATGATCAGCTTCTTGCAGTAAAATAAATGTTGCACATGCAACGACTGCTAAATCCTCTTCTTCCCTTTCAATATCGGCCGGTGAAATTGTAATTAAAACGCTACCTTTATGTTGTTGTTGTTGTGGTCTTCCGTCCTGAGACTGGTTTGATGCAGCCCTCCATGCTACTCTATCCTGTGCAAGCTTCTTCATCTCCCAATACCTACTGCAGCCTACATCCTTCTGACTCTGTTTAGGGTATTCATCTCTTGGTCTCCCTCTATGATTTTTACCCTCCGCGCTGCCCTCCAATACTACGAGGGTTATTCCAAAAGTAAGGTCCGATTCGCCGTAACTATTGAAATTTGGCGCCAATGACAAAACACGCATGCGCGCCGACTCCCGGCAAGCCTTGCGCGTCAAACGCCGCCATTCGCTTTGTTACTGTTGCTGAGTGTAGTTCACAGTGTCACTTTACAATGTTTAAGACAATTGATCAGCCCGCCGATTGTGAAGTAAGGGCAGTGATACGGTTTTTGTCTGCAAGAAACAATTCAGCGGCGGAAATCCATCGACAGATTACTGAAGTGTACGGTCCTAACATAATGAGCGACAGTAAAGTGCGCAAGTGGGTGCGAGCTTTTAATGAAGGACGGGATAATGTGCACGATGAACCACGGTGTGGCCGACCATCAGTGATTTCAAACGATTTGGTCAATGCGGTTGACAAAAAAATTCGTGAAGATCGCCGATTCACTATTACAGACGTAGACATGCATTTTCCGAATGTGAGTAGAACAACTTTGTACAGAATTGTGTCTGAACATTTGAAGTTTCACAAATTGTGTGCCCGTTGGGTTCCCAGGCTGCTTACTGAGCCCCAACGAATGAAAAGAATGGCTTTTGCTCTTGATTTTTTGGAGCGATATCATAAGGAAGGTGACAGTCTTTTAGACAATGTTGTCACAGGGGATGAGACATGGGTTTCTCACATCACTCCAGAGTCTAAACGTCAGTCAGTGCAATGGCGTCACACGTCATCGCCAGTCAAGGTCAAGGCAAAGCAGACAATCTCAACACGTAAGGTTATGGCGACTGTGTTCTGGGATAGACGTGGAGTATTGTTAGTCGACTTTATGGAGAGAGGAACAACGATTAATAAAGCCGCCTACTGCGCTACCCTGACTAAACTTCGACGTGCAATCCAGAATAAGCGACGTGGTCTTTTGTCGTCTGGAATCTTGTTGTTGCATGACAATGCCAGACCCCACACTGCAAATGAAACGCAAGCTCTGATCAAGAAATTTGGATGGGAACAGATGGACCATCCTCCTTACAGTCCGGACCTGGCGCCAAGTGATTTCCACCTGTTCCGTTACTTAAAGGAGTTTCTCGGCGGCAAGCGCTTCGACACAGATGATGAAGTGAAAGAAGCAGTTAAGGACTGGTTATCGTCACAGGCGGCCGATTTCTATAACATGGGCATTCAAAAGCTTGTTGAACGATGTGACAAATGTTTAAATAAGTATGGAAGTTATGTAGAAAAATAGATAAAGATGTAAGGAATGTAAATAAAACAATTGTTTTGAAAAAACATTTTAGTTTTGATTTTTTTTTTTATAACCGGACCTTACTTTTGGAATAACCGTCGTAAATTGGTGATCCCTTGATGCCGCAGAACATGTCCTACCAACCGATTCCTTCTTCTAAACAAGTTATGCCATAAACTGCTCTTGTCCCCAATTCTGTTCAATACCTCCTCATTAGTTATGTGATCTACCCATCTAATCTTCAACATTCTTCTGTAGCACCACATTTCGAAAGCTTCTATTCTCTTCTTGTCTAAACTATTTATCGTCCATGTTTCACTTTCATACATGGCTACACACCATACAAATACTTTCAGAAACAACTTCCTGGCACTTAAATCTATACTCGATGTTAACAAATTTCTCATCTTCAGAAATGCTTTCCTTGCCATTGCCAGTCTACATTTTATATCCTCTCTACTTCGACCATCATCAGTTATTTTGCTCCCCAAATAGCAAAACTCCTTTACTACTTTAAGTGTCTCATTTCCTAATCTAATTCCCTCAGCATCACCCGACCTAATTCCATTATCCTAGTTTTGCTTTTAAACGGGAGCAACGTCGGCATGTTATCAAAGCCAAATGTGACTCCACATGGTCCAATCCCTTGGCCACAAGCCCATCGTTTGGTGTGGATGAGAAATCGAGAGCCATTGCATTGGCGACGAACTTTCTGACGAATCCAGTCTCTGTAATTCGTTGGCCTAGTCTGTATGCATTTCAACAGCTGCCATCTGCAACCCATGGCCCAAAAATCAGTTCTCTTCTCACATCTAGCTTACAGTATCTTTGTTACATTCTCATTACACACAGCTATATTACACGGAGAAATGCTTCTATCGCACGTCACCGCTTTGTATGAGAAAGTAGCTGCTTCCGAAGGTCGGTGAGGGTGATAATGCAAAGATGGCAGGAAGTCTTACGGCTGCCAAATGACGGAGTGACAAAGCAGAGAACGGAACAGAGAAAGCCACGTAATTCACAGTATGAAGTCATTCTTCCGTATCAGCACAGACTGTTACGGCCCAAATACGCAGCAACCCAACAGCTCAGCTGTGATTCATCGAATTTGTGGTAACCCTGCTGTTACAGCACTCGGCGTTCCAATGTGTCATATGCCTGTCGTTCTCCACATACACTAGTAAATGACGCAGGAGGTGGGGAGCTATGATCCAATGCCACGCAAGTCAGCTAACGAGTTCGTTATTGTGCTCAGTGTTAACTGCCCTTCTGACCTGCGGTTTGTGGGAGTCATTTCGTAGATCATTTTCTGACTTAAGCCAACGAATAAGTTGTATCCTTGATTCAATAAAAACGCAGAAAATCTTAAATGGATATTGAATTCGACTCTTACTTTATTGCCGAGATAAATGACGCAGTTATAAAATAATTGAAGCGGGTGTTATTTATTTTACTCCATCGCAGCTCAGTGACAGTTCTGGTCATAGAATACTTGAGTAATGATTACAAAACCAGCGGCTGTATTTGAAACTACCTCCGTTTATTCTTTTTAATACGTTATGTCATCTTCGAGCCCCGAACGTAACCTGCCATCCACAACTGTTTTTATGTGCTGGCGGCCAGCACACAATCCAGTCACAACATTTTTTCATGGTTGTGCAACATACTAGAAATTATTACCGGTGGGGCCTGAGTAGAGAGTGAGGCTTGCAGCTCGGTTTTGTACGTTTTTCTTGAAAAACTCGCAGGCTGTGGCCTCTAGCGAAAACGTATCCCAGTACAAACTTTAACAACGTTAAATTTGGTACAAAAAAGATACCGTTCTTTTTCCTGTAAGACTAATAGCTTGCGGGTAGCGAGCGAGAGAATATGAAAATCTCGCGCCTGGTTTTTGAAGGCCAGGCGTAACATTACGGGCTGCATAAAACTGTATCGCTAGGGTGGCTGAATCACTCTGCAAGTCAGTGACTTTCCAGACAGTATTAGGCATTGGGAAAGCAAACAAACAGAATGCGCTTCAGCTTAAAGAGGCAACAAACCTCCTTTACACTGAGTATAAATGGTAAATTTATAAATTGTGCAACAAACACAAAGTTTTTAGCGATGATTATTAATTGTCAACTGGCATGAAATGAACACACAAAGAGGCTGGCAAAATGAATGTCATTAGTATGTTTTGCTCTTATGTTTCTCTCATCAGTTTGTAACAGTCTTTGCTTTGTATTTACGTGTTATTCCTATGTACACTCAGTCCTTAGCTATTGGATTCTTTTCTGGGGATCGAAGGCACAAAACCGAGATATAGTTTTAAACTGGCGAAAAGGGCCGTAAGAATAGTAACTTAGAGTTGGGCTCATTGTAAAAACTATATTTTTATTGCAGCAAGTGAGTACATCTTCCAATCTGATCTGCATATTAGGGAAAACAATACTATGTACTTCACTAACAGTTATACACATAATCATTGATGAAGAGCCAGTTTGGACATTTTACCAAGGAAAAATAAACAGAAAGTACCAAACAGCAAACAATGAAACTGTATAATAAATTTCAAGAAGAGATTATAACGACTACTAAAATACATCTGTTTAAAAAGGCAGCTGAAACGTTCTTCATGTGTAATGCATACCGCTCGTACACAATCAGACATTACTTAGAGGGTTCAGAGTGGTTGTTACTAATGATAAAGAATAACTACAACACCTTGCTATATTATCATATTATAACGCTTTTGCAAGAAAATCATTTGCCATAGCTACAGTGCATGACAGTAACGTCTCGCCATTCTGTTGAGTTCATGCCGCTCTTCACACGGGAAGCTGACTCATTTTTCAGGTGGACTGACGGGAGAACATGAAACGAGCTTGTGGAATGATGGCATATTTACAGGCATAATGGATTTAGTGTAAGGAACATAGCAGCAAGTTCATGATTCCGGAGTCACCAGTGGACGTCCTTGATGTGAGAGAAAAACAGTACCAACCGAATGAGACGATGCAATTGTTAAGACAGTGAGCTAATATTCTGAAGGACTGAGCTTGATTTCTCTGGCCGTCCTAATTTAGGTTCTCCGAGGATTTCCTAAGTGGTTTCAGGCAAATGCTGGGATATTTCGTTCATTAGGGCTCGACCGACTACCTGTCCTCTCTTCCACTTTCGTATTAATATTATTGTAAGATAATTCCTAAATGAATAAACAAATAAATGAAATAATTAAAATATCAGCTTGGCATTATTTACGATTCCTAAGAAATTTTTTTTTCTCCCTGATTTGAAATTGTTTCTCATGAACTGCCGTTGCAAAATGATGCAGAGCAATTGGTGTTTGTATATGAGGACCTTTTGCGTAACTCATTTGACATGAAATCTCAGTAATAGCATGCGGCAGTTTTAGGTACGTAGAAAAAAAAAAGAAAAATTAGAATCACTTTAGCACTAATTCTTCTGGCGATTAAAAGACGTATTTTCAAACGTAATTGCACTCTTCTAATTTAAGGACTCCGCTACACTCGATAGAAGATTACGAATTTTTTACCTGAGCACATTGATGTTGATGCAGCACTCAAACCCCCAAACTGCAGCAAAATTCCAGTGTTGTTTTGAATATTGACACCAAATGTTGCTTCGAATTTACGTTTCTCAGATAAATACAAGCATACCTGAAAAATTATCAGGCAACAACAAAGAGTGACGCGTTTGCTACTTAAGATTGTATTCACACAGGTACCCAACCGGTTTCACCTCGATCTTTGCAGAATGGTACAGTTTCTTTTAGAGGGACCGTGGACTTGCTACCATCCGTGGCCACCGAAAAGGCGCACAGCTACTGTTGTGTACTGGAGTTCTGGGTCGCGTAAAATGCCTTTCCATTACACAGGAACAGCTATTAAACTCATTTTTTCAGTAAGTTCACTACTGTACTACATAAGGTAGGTTAGTCAACCTGCGCCATCGCCCAGTGTATAGAGAGTTCAGATCGGACTTTGAAGTGTCGTTGGATGCATGAGGAAACTGATTGATATGGATGTAACTGCTTCACTGTGTGCCATTATTAACGCAGTGAGAGAAAACACTATTGCCATGCATTTGTCAAAATATACTCTAGCATTCCAGAATCAACTATGTATCTTTCTACGGATATCCGCCCGCGATAGCCTCCATCGGTGGCAATGAGAGTGTACATGCTCGGAAGCGTTATTCTGTGACACACTGTCGCCAGTACCAGTGCTGTATTGCAAGGGAATAAATACGTGTACGCGCTGCCAAGTGGTACGGTAACTTTTGAAGTGACCTAGGTGCCGGACGGTTGTGTTACAAAAGAAAACTCACGGCACCTATACCATTTACGACGCCGATAAGCTCCCAAAATTGCGTCGTTTCCCCAAAGTAAATAGATGCTCTGAAATGAAAAGATGTTAACGGATTGGTGAAAATGAACCTAAGAAAACGTACGGACGATTTTTAGTTTAATTGTACGTTGTCAGTCCATGATAAATTAGAATCAAATGCAGTAGAATTTGACAGAGTATAGTTTAAGGAATGAAATCAAAACAAAGACATTGTCCTCAATCTGAGATGGTCTGTATGTTTTCAGGCGTCCGGCAGTGATTGTTCCGCATCCACACGTGTATGTGTGTGTGCGGGAGGGGGGGGGGGAGGGGGGGTTAGCAAGGGAGGGGGGCAGTACGGGACACATGCCCTATCCTGAAATACGACGGGTATAGACTTTTTTATTCATTACAAATTCCTCACACCGGTTCCCGAGAGATCACCGAAGTTAAGCGCTGTCGGGCGTGGTCGGCACTTGGATGGGTGACCATCCAGGCCGCCATGCGCTGTTGCCATTTTTCGGCGTGCACTCAGCCTCGTGATGCCGATTGAGAAGTCAAGAATACCATCATAACGACCGGGAGAGCGGTGTGCTGACCCCACGCTCCTCCTATCCTAGCTGAGGATGACACGGCGGCCGGATGGTCCCGATAGGCCACTCGTGGCCTGAAGACGGAGTGGAGTACAAATTACTCACACATTTCCAGCAGTGAGTTTCTGCGGTTCTACTAAACCGCACATTTAGCATTGTCCACCGAAGTAGGAAATGCTGTGACTTGAGCAACCTCTGTATTGTTGTGAGCGGCGTTACCTCCAGGTGCTGCTATAAGGTTAACGTTGAAACTTGAGACAGATAAATATGATATGGTAGCGGAGCTTGTAATGGGTTCGGTTTTTAAGAGAACTGTCGGAGATAGGAAATCCCAAGTGACCAACGCTTGCAGATGTTGCGGCTTCTGTCGGTTCTCTTTTAGAAGAACGAACGTAGCGGTAGAGGCGGTAGATACTGAATTGGCTGCACGAATTCCGATTCTCAATTAACAGATATTAGGTTACTGCATAAGTTCACAGCATTTTGTTTTGCATGTTGGTATTTCGGTTGCTATCGTTTATTTATGGCTGAAATGACTCTGAGCACTATGGGACTTAACATCTCAGGTCATCCGTCCCCTAGAACTTAGAGCTACTTAAACCTAACTAACCTAAGGACATCACACACATCCATGCCCGAGGCCGGTTTCGAATCTGCGACCGTAGCGGTCGCGCGGTTCCAGACTGAAGCGCCTAGAACCGCTCTGCCATACTGGCCGGCTATTTATTGCATGTCATGTTTTTATTTGTAGTTCACTGTTATGTTGTCCTCCCCCAGTAGCGCCGGCACGGTAGCTCAGCGTGTTCGGTCAGAGAGCTGGATGGCCTCTGTAATAAAAAAACTGAGTGGAAGGATCAGCGAACGAATTTCAACGGATGTCATGTGACGTCCGCAACGAGCAAACACAACGATCAACAATGAACAGCCGGCCGGTGTGGCCGAGCGGTTCTAGGCGCTTCAGTCTGGAACCACGCGACCGCTACGGTCGCAGGTTCGAGTCCTGCCTCGGGCATGGATGTGTGTGATGTCCTTAGGTTAGTTAGGTTTAAGTAGTTCTAAGTTCTAGGAGACCGGTGACCTCAGATTTTAAGTCCCATAGTGCTCAGAGCCATCATTCATTTGAATCAACAACAAACAAAATGAAAAAAATGGTAGCAGAATGGTCAGCGTGACGGATAGTCAATCCTCTAGACCCGGGTTCGATTCCCGGCTAGGTCGGGGAATTTTCTCCGCCTAGGGACTGGGTGTTGTGCTGTCATTATTATCCTTTCATCCTCATCGACTGCAGGTCGCCGAAGTGGCGTCAAATTGAAAGACCGGCACCCGGCGAAAGGCCTGCCCGACGGGGCCCTACCCATACGATTAAATCAATAAACAGTTTTGTTGATGTTTGAGTTTACATATTGTCGTTTCCCCATTCGGAGATAGTGAGAAGAGCTGTCGACTCTAGAAAATGGAGTGCGAAGTGGAGAAGTCGAAATATTTCCGACATATTCTTCTACTTGAGTTCAATCGAGGGGTGATTGCAGCGCAGGCAATCATAGGCATTTACACAGTGTATGGGGATTATGCTATTGAACACAGCGAGGCAACAAAATGGTTTTCTCGTTCTAAGGAGGATCGTTTTGACATTAGTGACTCTCCATATTCAGGAAGACATTCGGGGTTTGATGAAGATCGTTTAAATGCATTAACCCACAATGATCCATGTCAGTGTACTCTACAAATGGCAAATGTGATCAACTGTGATCATACCACCACCGTGCGATAGTTCCATCCTATGGAGAATGTTCAAAAATCGGGTGTATGGGTACCAAATGCTCTAAGCCGAAATCACATATGTCAGCTGGTGGTCATATATGCACCTCTGCTTGCTCGTCAACAGTTGGCTCGTGAACAACACTAGTTGTTTCTATCCTGTATCATTACTAGTGATGATAATGGTCTCTTTATGCTAACATAAGGAAAATAAAGGAATAAATGAGCCCAAACAAAGCAGCAACTCCTCGTCCAGAGACCTGCACGCATCCACAAAAGATAATCTTATACCGATTGTGGAAAGCGACAGTGTGGTATACTACCAACTGCTTCCCCGAGGTCGAACTATCACTGCTGACCGTTATTGTAAACAACTGAGACGTCTTACAGACGCAATCCAAGAACAACGCCCAAGAAGTCTGCGTGAAGCAATGCTACTCCACAATAATGCCCGCTCGTATTCTGCCAGACACACACAAAAACTATGCAGGAGCTGGGTTGGGAAGTCATTCCGCACCCACCTTATTCACTTGATCTTGCGCTCTCAGATTTTCACATTTTCCACTCTCTATCTAACAACCTTTTTGGATGAAAATGCGCTCCGAACTTGGCTCGATGAGTTCTTCGGCTCAAAACCATGTGATCTCCACAGTCGCAGAATCGAAAGGTTACCTCAGCGTTAACAGACTGTTGAAGATGGTGAAGCAGAATATATTATTGACGACTAAAGTCTCTGCTATATGTATCTATTGTGTGTGTGTGTGTGTTTTTTTTAAACGCTATGAACTTATGCACCAACCCAGCACGTTTAACCTTACCTGCTAGTCTTCCGCTTTCTTGGCCGTTGCCAGCATCAGACATCACCTCTTCTAGCAGGATTTCTGATTATTGATTAAAGGGTTGTAGGAGGCAAAATGAGACTTCTGCAGACCAGAAGTTGGACAGATCTGGTAAAGGCTTGCATATATTTCCATAAACACCCACATGGAAATGCGAGGTAGCCTACTATAATTAAACTTGCTGCAGGAGAAGACAAATGGAACAACTGTGTGATATAAACAAGGGTTCTGTTAGCTCGTCCAACCCTTGATCAGAAAGGAAAGAGAGCAATGACGAACAAATTGTAATGGTTACTATCCACTAGAAGTCCGCCTGCTTAGCTTGGTGGTAACGTGTTTACCTCCCATGCAAGCGGGCACGGGTTCGATTCCCAGCCGGTTTGGAGATTTTCTCCGCCCAGGGATTGGGCGTTGTGTTGCCCTCATCATCATTTCATCCTCATCACTGGCGCGCAAGTCACCAAATGTGGCGTCGACTGAAATAAGACTTGCACTTGGCGGCCGAACATCCCCGGTTGGAGCCTCCCGGCCACCAATGCCATACTCTCATTTCATTTCATCCACTAGAAAGGTTAAACTGAAGCACAGGCAGGGGCAATACAAAGCAAGATCGCACAGGTTTGTAGCACGTCCCCGATGTTCCGATGTTATTCTATCCTCACAATGAGCAAGCAGTAAAGCAAACCAAAGAAACATTTGGAGTAGCAATTAATGTGCAGGGAGAAGAACTGAGAAACGATGAGGTTTGTCTATGGTACTGTAATTCTTTTAGAAACAGCAAAGGACTTGGAAGAGTACTTGAAAGGGATGGGCTGTGTTTCGAAAGGAGAAAATAAGATGAACATCAACAAAAGCGAAAGAAGAACAATGGAATGTAGTCGAGTTAAATCAGAAGTTGCTGAGAGAATGAGATCAGGAAACGACACACTAATAATAGTAGATTGGTTTTGCTATTTCGGCAGCAAAACAACTGATTCTGGACGAAGTAGAGAGGATATAAAATGTAGGCTGGCAATTGTTAGAAAAGCGTTTACTAAGAAGAGAAATTTGTTAACATCGAATATAGACTTAAATGTTACGAAGTCTTTTCTGCAGCTCTTTGAGTGGAGTGTAGCCTTGTACGGAAGCAAAGCGTGGATGATAAACAGTTTGGACAAGAAGAGAATGTAAGTTTTGAAATGTGGTGTTACAGAGTAATCCTGATGATTAGACAGGCTGATCGAGTAACCAATGAGGAGGTACCAGTTGGAATTGGGGAGACAAGAAATTTGTGCTACAACTTAACTAAAAGTAGAGATATGTTGATAGAACACATTCTGAGACACCAAGGGATCACGAGTTTAGTTTTTGAGGGAAGTGTGGGGGCTAAAAATCGTAGAGGGAGACCGAGAGATGAATATAGTAAGCAGATTCAGAAGTATGTAGGTTGCAGCAGTTATTCGGAGATGAAGAGGCTTGCACAGGATAGAGTAGCATGGAAAGCTGCATCAAACAAGTCTTCGGACTGAAGACTATAACAGCACCAACTGTCAATGGTTACCGCATGCTCGTCTGAATATCCAGTCTAATTTCAAGAAATGAATAGCATATTAAAGTGGCCATCAATTCGCTTTTACAGGGAGACGTTATTAAAGAAACTATAGCAGCTATCACTTGAAACGATTTCGAGGTCAAAACAGTAACTGTTTCAGAAGAGTTGATTCAGTATTTGTTTATAGCATTAGCAGACTAATTTTTCCACTTATTCCACTAAGCCAATTATAGTCATTGCATAGAACTAGACACGTTCGTATCACAGTTTTTTATGCACCATGAAGAGACTATTCCAGCGTCTTGTTTGATAGTGCACTGTGTTCTTTAGAATATCAGTACTATGTGACTGTCCTTTGTTTTACTCCTTGAGGGAAATCCACTAATTACTCCAACAAAAAAGTAAAATAATCACCACGAATTAAAAGTATGTATTTTTCCTAAGACGTTATTTCGTCAAGGATAAAAAACTGCTAATTTGCCTTTGTGAACTTTTGGTTTCTATTTCCTTTTAGTCTCATCATATATAAAGAAAAAGAAAATGATAGAGTTGTATTTTTGTGTATTTCAGTTTGTTTATAGTGGCACGGTATATTGTAGATACGTTTCATTTACCGTAGAAAATTACCTTACTTTCTGTGTTGCACAAAATTTCACAGAAAGCCGGTCCAATTCTGTAATGGCAACAACCCTGTTTTCATATGTTTATATACGAGTACATACAGATACGTGCGCACTTGCTGCAATGTTACTTCTTTGTAATATAGACAGCCTAAAAATAATCAAGGTAAGATAATAATCCTGCTGTACGTATAATGGATTCCTAAAACGAACAGAAGAGTCTATTTAAGTATATTCAGTCCTTTTACGCCCAATTGTTTCGTTTTGCAATTTGATCAATAAATTTCACTTTTTTTTACTCTCGACCACTGCCAATTAAGCTGATCGACAACTTGACTGATTTTTACAGTCAAGATTATTATGGGATTGGATATGGACACTACAAAGCATGTGTTGGCGTTGTTCTGGGGGCCCTGCCTGAGCTTGCCCCACCCTGTAGCTTCCCCCACCATGTAGCTTCTCCCACCACGACTTCTCCCACTACTGCCTATGAGCCCCCACTATACGACTCCTCCTACAGTACGAAGAACGCGGTTGACATTCAGTTTCAGTAAGATCTCGGTGAATAGTGCGACTAGTCTTAGCTATTCGAAGGGCGTCTTAGTGCTTTGCTCGAGTTCCAGTCGGTTTCATAGTGTCAGTTGGATCACTCTACAGGGCATTATGTCGTCTGAGCCTGGCAATGAATTAGGATCGAATGCAGTTATGTGCTACTTTCCTTGTCTTCCATACTACCTCAGATATCAGATTGGGTTTGATATACTTGTTAACCCTCCTGATGCACAAACGGATCCATCTGTGGCCGGTCAACCTCCGCGGTTGATTCATGTTGAGCTTTACTTCCCAGATGGTATTATCTGCAATCCTGCAAACTTCGATGAAATGCCAAATGCTCTTTCATTCGGAGATGGTGCGCCACATTTCTACCCTCCACTCCCTGATGTCCTTCCACCAATGCACCCAGATAATCCACATCCAACCGAGTCGTTTTATCGTCAACTACGCCAGCAAGCTATGATGTTGCAAGAACAACTTTATACTCGTGTGCTTGTAGATATCATAAATGGCCAGCCTGGGGAATTTATGGTAATTGATGACACACCATACGATGTCATTCCTCATTGTATAGAGTGCAATGAGTTTCACAGAGAGTCAGAACTTGTTCACATGCAACGACCCCGAGGTGTTCCAAAACGCAAGCGCTCAAAGCAGTCGCACAAACAGTCAGGGCGTTCACATCAGCGTCCATCAAAGTCCAGATCCACAGGTCAGCAGGATACATCACATGCAGCACCACACACAGCCGGTGAAAGTGTCACCACAGGCCCCAGTAAGTATAATATAATGCTTTTGAAAATTTTCAGATAACAATTTAAGCATATTACGCTACATATTATCTGTGGATGTCTTTGTAATGCTTCTCGTAATTGTATTACTATATTCATGACTTGCACTAGAGATCTGCCAGACTAGTAAATTTCGATGCTACTACATGGAGACAGCTAGTGAATACATTGTTGCCAACAAGGTTTGAAGTAGTTGTGTTATGTGATCGCTGAAAACCTTCCTTAATCACTAAAGAAATTTGTATTTTTGAGAGAATGTGGTATGATTTCTAAGTCTACTTTATGATTTTGGATTCGCAAGATGTAATAATCGCTTTCGAGTGTGATTCAGACTGAAGAAATGCACACTTACGATTTCAAAATACTAAAGCAAACTAATAATCGTAAAGAATATATTTCTTATATTTGTAGTGTGTTATTCTGAAAGGACTGTATCGTAAACCAGAATCTGATATTTCCTGCGCATTTCAGTTTGTCTCTCTTTCAAAATTGAGTATACTATTTCCTGTATTTTCCACTCATTCACCTCTAGTTTTCCCCTCTGTGACGAAATTACAATGATATGAAGTTATGTTCATATTTAGTGAAAAACCACCATGTTACTTATTTATGATATTCGTTTGCTTTTCTGCAATGTGTAACAACAAATACTTTATCTAACATTTACGGAGATAAGTTCTGTTAGAGACAATATGAAAACATAAAAAAATACCTGCCATCACACAGTAAGTGGTATTTAATTTGAAACTGCACTACTAGTTGTGGACATGTACTTATTAAAATAACATGCTACCTACTACCACTCAGTAAGTGGTACCTAATTTGAAATTGCACTACTAGTTCCAGCTACATACCGTACATGAATTGCTAATTCAAGTTTATGAAAATATCTGAATTTCCAGTAAGGAAATCTTAATGAAACTGTGATAAGTCATAATTGTCAAACCTCTATGTTCAGCTGTATTTTGGGAACTCAAAATCCCTCAGTGATTAACAAATAATTTGCACAAAATATGAATCTTCACACATGAATGTTACTAGTTCATGAGTCACAGAGGCACATCAACATACTTCATTTAATTCTTTACTACAGCCCAGAAAGAATATAAAAGGAAATTACAATAATTTAACAGCATTGCAGAGCATAGAGAATCTGAGAAATATTTATTTACTTATAATTTCTTTTTTATTCTATGCTTAAACTTTTTCATTGTATGCAATCTTACTAGGTGTGCTGTACTAAACTAGTTATCAGTGAGTTAGCTGTAGTAAAGGATTTGTTAGAGGTCTATGTTTGGTAAGCAATTCATACAGAAAGTAATGGAGTTGCTCACAAGAATGATAATAGCTGCCAGTCCTCACTTGTTTATGTCTTGAACGGACCTTACAATGTGTCATTATGGGAATATAAGCACAGTATGTCATAGGTGGCTTTACAAACTGTGTCTTTGAAGTGTCTTGCAGTTAATATATTTTTTCTATATTTGCCCACAGATTTTATATGCCATTTATTGCAATAACTGTGACATAATCTAGTCCTGTGGGTTTGTTTTTTTCAGAAAAAGATCTGCAAAAGCGCAAAAAGCGTACAGTGACCCAACAGTTGCCAGAGGAAGATGGGTTACATGAAATAGCGACAGGAATACAAAACAAAAATGTTTCCACTCAGGCTGCTGTTGCAACCACCGAAAAGGCAATGGCTCGTTTGACTATACAAGGTAAGAATAATGAGGGAAATTTAGTTCAGGACAATGAAAAGCTTTATGCAGATGGAAATGTTGATAACGACAACTAGATGGATGCAAATTTAGCAACATTGCGAATCTTGTCACACATCCTACACTCAACGTCATGAGGAATTTTATTTGTATTTTATGTTGCCGGTCAAGCCAATTATGTTGTGAAACCAGAACTGACATTTTGTCTGCGCATTTCGGTGTTAAGTATTTCCCTTTCAGCATTGTGTATTTAACACTATTTCCTATGTTTTATACACATTCAGCTCGATTTTTCTGTTCTGTGATGCAATTACAATGATGTGAAGTTATGTCCATAGTTAATGAAAATCAACCAAGTGTATTTGTTTATGAAATTTGTTTGCTTTTCTGCAACATACAATAGCAAATACTTTATACAACATTTTAACAGATGAGTTCTATTAAAAGGAGTATGAAATATCTGCTGTCACTCAGTAAGTGGTGCTGTCCCTATTTGAAATGGCACTGCTAGTTACTGACTTGCACTCATTAGTTGCAGCCACATGCATAAATTTCTAATTCAGGTTAACGAAAATATCTAAATTTCCAGTAAGCAAATCTTAATGAAACTGGGCACAGTCATAATGGTCAAGCTTCTATGTTCATCTGTATTTTGGGAACTCAGAATCCCTCAGTGAATCAGAAATAATTTGCACAAAATATAAATTTCCACACATGAATGATATTAACTCACGAATCACAGATGCACATCAACATACTTCATTTATATTTTTGCTGCAGTTCACGATACAACATAAACGGAAATTTTAACAATTAATAGCATTATGGAGTATACAGCACCTGAGAAATATTTGTTTACTTGTAATTCATTTTTTTCTGCTAAGCTTAACTTTTTTCATTGTATGTAACCTTACTAGCTGTGCTATAGTAAACCAGTTGTCAGTGAGTTACATGTGGCAAATGATTTGTTGAAAGTCCATAACATCTTCTATGTTTGACTTGTGACTCAGAGAGAACAACATGGAGTTTCTCACAAGAATGATAACTGGCAGATGTCACTTGTTTTTCAGTCTTGAAAGAACCTTATAATGTGTAATTATGAGAAAATAAGCACAGTATGCTATAGGCAGCTTTACACAGTGTATCCCTAAAGTGTCTTACAGTTAATATATTTTTTGTGTACTTACCCACAGATTCGACACGCCATTTATTACAATAACTGTGATGTACACTATACCTGTGGTTTCTTTTTTTTTCAGAAAACAGTCTGCAAAAGCAAGAAAAGCCTACATTGACTCAACAGTTGCCAGAGGAAGAAAGGTTACATGAAATAGCAACAGGGATACAAGACAAAAATGTTTCCACTGAGGCTGCTGCTGCCACCATAAAAGATGAAATGGATCGTTTGAATTCGCATGAAGAGAATGATGATGGAAATGTCGTTCAGGACAACGAAAAGCTCGGTGAAGATCCAAATGTCGATAACGACAAATAGATGGATGCAAATTTAGCAACATGATGAATCTTTTCACTCATCCTGTTCTCAACGCCATGGGGAATTTTATTTGTATTTTAGACATTTTGGCAAATTACGGCTTCTAAAGTAATGTACGTAACTTTATTTACCACACAGGAGGCGTTTCAGAGATTTATGTAAGCATGCATGTGGTGTCTGGCTCAGGTTTTTTTAAATGTAAACATGAAAAAATCATTTTTACGCTATGAGTAGAGTTTTGTAGTGTAAAGATTGATTGAAAGCTTTTCAGATGATGATAGAACGTTTAGCAAATAGAAAAAGTGCTCAACCATCTGAAAGTTATCTACCAGGTGTCTACAGTGTCAACTAGTTGTTTATTAAGATGACATGTAGCATTTTATACTAATGTATACTTATTGCCTGGTACCTGCATTCTGTGGTGGGTATGAATAAGAAGGTTGTCCAACCACAGTTATTGTGATTTCTATTGAACAGCGATCTTTCAACAGTGGTTACATCATTTTCCACTGCTGTGTAAAATACTTGTGACTTTGACATGTGTGCTTCACTCATACCTGTTAATGAATTAAAAACCTAAGTAAAATGTTCATTTAAAGCAGGAAACATATGATATAGAATTGCTATGTTACTAGAATTTTGACAGAATACATTACTGTTTGATGAACAAGCTTAATATAGAAACTTGTATTGGAGTTGTAACTGCTGTCAGATTATTGTTATTGTAGAATTACTGTAGGTAGAAGAGGGAATTATAGAAAATTATAGTTGGAAATTGAAGTAGATATTTCAGTTAAATAGACTGTTGTAATCATGTAATTGACATTTGGATGTGATAGATAATATCTGACTGATGTAGCTGTATAGTTTCTGTGCGACAATTGGGTTTGATTTCATGAATTATCAATTTATTGGTTGTTATAAGTGACTTGTAAAATTTTTGTGAGAATTAAGTAAAAAATGGGTGTCAAAACCATTTTTTATACAATGTGAGAAACGAATGCTTAGCTTCTATATTACATACAGTATCATACATGACAGTTAATTATAGCCTTTTATGGTATAACCAAATATACTGATAAATTTCTAATTGGATAAAGATAAATTTGTGGGTAATGTGTTTTCTCTAAATATATCATGTGTATATTACTATGAATCCTAAAATGATAACTAATGAAATTTTGGCATTACATAGTTCTACTTACTGGTAATCATTTTTCTATGACTCTTCTAAAAACTGAAGTTGCTGAGCACCTGTACTGCTATAAGTATGCTAACAATGTGTAAAACATATAGTTTGACACTTGTTCATATATAGAAACTAGTTATCCTTGATATATTTGTGAAAATACTTATGGAATTGGAAATTTCATTTGAGCTGTATTTTTTCTAATTAGTTTTTTCTTATAATATTATATTATATCTGTACGTTTTTCATTAAATAAAGGATCAATACCCTGAACAAAAACTCTTTTGTGTAATTATTTTCTTATTGCTTTTTAGGCAACTGGTAAGCAATAACATATCTAAATAAAAGCTGGAAGGCCTCTGCAACATATGCTGAGGGCTATCACAGAGAAAATTAATATTGGTACTAAGACTGAAGACCAAGTGAGGTAACGCAGTGGGTAGCACAATGGACTCGCATGCGGGAGGATAACGGTTCAATCCCGCATCCGGCCACCCTGATTTAGGTTTTCAGTGATTTTCCTAAATCGCTCCAGGCAAATGTTGCTATGGTTCCTTTGAATGGGCATGGCCGACTTCCTTCCCCATCCTTCCCTAATCCGGTGAGACCTATAACCTCGCTGTTTGGCCTCCTCCCCCAAACAACCCAACCCTAATAAGACCGTACATCCCCATGACTGACACAGTGAGTGCAATTTGCACATTATTCATTTCATTATGAACAATATTAATGTTTGTGTTAAAGATGCTACCATAAACGTAGTGTCAGGATTTTCTGCAGTATTAACTAAAATTATATACGCAATATTTTTTACATAAGCAAAACAGAGATAAAAACGTTCATAGATAACTAGTAAAGTTACTCGGTCAGAGAAAACAGGTGCTATTTCTAGAAACTTTTGCAGGTATGTCTTCACATTTGCAGTACATATTTTATGTATGTATATGCAGAATAAAAAGTATATTTTTTCTAGCTAATATAACGATCATCAAGAATATATGCAGATTTTCTTGTACTGTATTGCTTGGAAGATTCAGGACAAAAATCAAAAAAGTAATCTTTCATTAAATGACTTTTAGCACCAAATAATTAGACCAATATCTAAGTTAGAAAAATAATGTTAAAATCATTTATAACATGAGTTTATCAGTTTTGTAAGTGAAAAATTACCGTTCTTTTGGTTTAGTAATTTCATGAATCTCATGCTGAAGGTAAATGAAGAAAATATATTTGTAAAACACACTATTGTTTTGGCAGCACATCAGTTTTAAAGTAGTATTAAAGTTTCAGTGTATTCAGAAAGCTATTACTTCATTATCTTTTTTACATGCTTTGTTTAAGTTTGTTCTTGTATGTCTCTGTCATAGTTTTCTCATTACCAATATTATAATGAGATTTGGCTGTAAAACTTGCTCAACTGCAAATATTCTCGTGAATGGATGGGGTCACTACATTTCTTGAAACTATGCTTACTGAATGAAAGTTTGTTATGTCACTGAGAAGAGGACACCAATTTTATTACTACGACGTGATGCATAATAACACAAAAATCTAAAAAATGAATACCATACAGTTCACAAAAACTGTGCCTCTTGTAAAAAATAGTCTCTCTCACTGAAAAAGGCACCTATTACAACAATTCACATTCATTTTCCAGTGCTTTTTTTCAGTACAAATTCAATATAGTCACCAATGCTCTAGATATAACACACACATTACTATTAGAATCTCTTGTTCACTAAAACACATATTTGCTCAGTTACTGGATTCTTAGCAAAATTTCTGAAACCTCCTATCGTAAACTGATACTATACAACATGAAGTAGTAGAAAGTAAATAAAAGGAGCGCAGGTGCGTCACTTAAAGGCAAACAACGAGAACGCTGTAGTTGGTTTCTCAACAGCAGTAACACATTTTATGAACATATTTGAGTCTATTTAGAAAGTTAAGAAATTCTGATTTACAATCCATAGAAAATGTTTTTAATCGTTCAAGCAATAAGTGCCCAAGGAAACGTCAGCCACTCGCATTTATACCTCGGGTCCACATTCATAGAGCTGACGTGACAACACAGTTGCCACATAAAATCGTGTAAGAGGCTCACTGACATGTTGAAAATAAACAGTAGCACTATATAAAGGCTGGACTGGTCACAATTAAAAATTCATGTTTGAAAATGTAATGACTTTATTGCTCGTAATATAATGTGTTTCGGACTTTGCAGTCTTTAGATGTCTGTGATAAAGTACCAAAGATACATGGAAATTACAAAACCAAATCAGAACAGTGAACTACAAGAAGAAAGCTCAGTTGTTCACACAAGGTGCTTCAGGCAAAAACATGCCTAGCAGCATGATGCTGCACGTAGATATAAAGCTTACAAGATGTGTACATAACAATCGTTAGCAGACTAGTGAAAAAATCTTTAACATGAAACTTACAGGTGAACATTCATGCCAGATGTCAGCATAGCAGTGATGGTGGCGCCATACCTCTTCGTAATTCACAACAAAGTCCAAAAAATTAAATCATAAAAATACAATGGTCGAATATACATAAAATTATAACAGGAAGCAAGACTGCAAAAGATTTTTTTAGTTTATAACGAGGACAGGAAAGAAAAAGCTGCATGGCTACCGTCAGGTGGCAAAGTAGTAGCAAATATGATGACGTACTTCGTCAAGATTGATAGTGAATTTTAACTATGAGAAGTACTAGATATGAGTATGTAGTTCAACAACAAAATAATTAGTTACAAACTTTAAAATGTAAAATAAAATCCAATAAACGAAGACATATTGGCTGTTATCAGGTAGCAGAATAGTAGCAACATTGACGCTGTACATCGTTGTAGCTGAAAATGGCTATATTAAAAGCTAAACAAAAAATAATACATAATCACAATGCAAATAAAAAACGAATGAACAGAGTCATATTGACTGACGTCAGCTTGTAATAGAAACTAACAGATGAAAGAAGCACAAGAGCTATGGCGAGCGTCTTTACAAAAGTTGTAAATGCATAGAAGTAGAACAAAGTAAACAAATATATCGTGATACAAAGACGCGAACTTTTCTAAGGAACATAGGTAGCAATCTGTTATTGCTAGTATAAAAAGTGAAAACGTATGAAAATGAGAATAAGATACAATTTCTAAGAAAAAAGAATCAGTGCATCAAATGCAGACTTGTCAATGGTATTAATTATATAACGAGGAAATATTGTTGTATAGAAGGAGCTATCACGTCATGCTGCATATCGTTGATCTACATTTGAATGTTAATCTCCAATTTATAACTAAAGTATTTACTCTACACATACGGAGAAAATATTGTACTACTCCACTGGGGTTACTATGACGTGCTCTAGAAACAAAGACAAACCTTTACTACTCACCAAACCGTCAACACGAGGTCTGTAAGCATTACGAAGCATGCTCTGTGTCCATCTTTTACATCATCATGCCATAAAGAAATACTGAAAGAAAAGAAAATTTCATTCATGTACAACTTAATTTGTCTTGCTACGTGATATCTCAGTAGGCACATAGGGCACACGTTGTCGACATCATGATCGCCTTACTCCCAAAACTGCCATCCGATCTAGCCACCATAACTTGCCTTCTAGATGGGTAAGAAGAAACGTCTTTTAATAATTCATTTTTTTTTTTCAGTGCGCTATTCAAGTGTAGAATGTGGATGTGTGAAGAAAGTTACCACTAGTGCACAATAGTAAGAAAAAAAATACTGAGGCACTGTGCTGGCTATGAATGTTGTAAATCGGCCATGTGGTAAATTAATATTGGCCTCTGGTTTTGGAATACTGAAGTAATTCACATCCTGTATCCATGTATGTGTTAGTACCATATCTCAAAACTTGCCTATAATTTTACATAGAGAGACTACATAGCACCAAGGTGTGTGAGGTGCTGCGTCGCCTGACTCTCTCAACACACACACACACACACACACACACACACACACACACACACACACAGAGAGAGAGAGAGAGAGAGAGAGAGAGAGAGAGAAACATCACTAGCCCTGATGATGCATGTCAGATACCACACAACTAGCATACGTCTTGACGCAGTGCATGCATTATCGTCACAATTTAGTGAAATACTACACTGAGACTGAGGGAGGTAGCGCAGCGGTTTGCACACTGGACTCACATTCGGGAGGACGACAGTTCAAACCCACATCCGGCCATCCTGATTTCGGTTTTTCGTGATTTCCCTAAATCCCTTCAAGCAAATTCCAGGATGGTTCCTTTGAAAGGGCACAGCCAACTTCCTTCCTTATCCTTCCCTAATCCGATGGGACCTCGCTGTTCGGTCTCATACCCAAATTCAACTAGCTACAGTGAGATGACAAAAGTCATGGGATAGCATATGTAAAGATGGTGCTAGTATAGCGTATGCAAGGTATAAAAGAGCAATGCATTGGCGGACCTGTCATTTGTACTCAGGTGATTTACGTGAGAAGGTTTCCAAAGTTATTATAGGCACAAAATGGGAATTAACAGATTTTTTCATGTGTTTGACTTGTTTACCTGCTTTGGGCTGCCTCTACAAATATGACTTAATAATGTTCTACAAACTTTTAGCATTGTACTTGATAATAGCATAAAAGCCGAAACTTGCATAGTACAGAAGATAAATGTAATAATACAGTCAACTGGCTGTTTACTCTCTTAAAAAGTATTGCACGACTGTGGCTCAACGCCCTCGAAAATCCATCAGCCATTGCCAGACTTTGAATGGGGAATAATAGTTGGAGATAAACTCAGGGGATATTCTATTTCGGAAATCCTTAGGGAATTCATATGCTCAGATCCATAGTGTCAATAGTGTGCCGAGAATAGCACATTGCAGGCATTACCTCTCACCACAGGCAACGCAATGACCGACGGTCTTCACTTAACGACCGAGAGCAGCGGCGTTTGCGGATAGTTATCAGTGCTAACAGACTAGCAGCACTGCGTGAAATAACCTCAGAAAGCAATGTGGAACGTACGACAAACATGTCTGTTAGGACAGTGCCACGAAGTTTGGTGATAATGGGATATGGTAGCAGGCGACCAACGCAAGAGCTTTTGCTAACAGCACATCGCCTGTAGTGCCTCTTCTGGGCTCGGGACCATATCGGTTGGACCCTAAGTGGCTGAAAAATTGTGGCCTAGTGAAATGAGTCCCGATTTCAGTTGGTAAGAGCAGATGATACAGTTCGAGTGTGGTGCAGACCTCCCCCCCCCCCCACTTAATGTACCCAAACAACGACGGAATTTTTATGGACAACAGTGCGTCATGTTGTTTGCGACCGGTTTGAAGAATATTATGGACAATTAGAGGAAATGATTTGGTTACCCATATAGCCCGACGTGGGACATAATCGACAGGTCAGTTAGTGCACAAAATCTTGCACCAGTAACACTTTCACAGTTATGGTCGGCTATAAAGGCAGCATGGCTCAATATTTCGGCAGGGGATTTCCAACGACTTGTCGAGTCCATGCTACGTCGAGTTGCTGCACTAGGCCAGAAAAATTGAAGTCCGACACGATATTAGGAGGTATCCCATGACTTTTGTCACCTCAGTTTATAGTGATCGACTATAAGTTCAAATGGTTCAAATGGCTCTGAGGACTATGCGACTTAACTTCTGAGGTCACCACTCGCCTAGAACTTAGAACTAATTAAACCTAACTAACCTAAGGACATCACACACATCCATGCCCGAGGCAGGATTCGAACCTGCGACCGTAGCGGTCGCTCGGCTCCAGACTGTAGCGCCTAGAACCGCACGGCCACTCCGGCCAGCAGACTATAAGTCTCAGGATATTTATCAGAGAACTAAATCGATTGACGACTTCATAACAAAAACAATCCTAGTCAGTTTTTGTCAGTCGTTTTCGCGATTTCAGCGCAATCTTGTTGTCATCACCGAGACTCACAATTTGTTCTAGCCAGATATGGCAGAAACGTCCCTTGTCTTGAGTTCTGCAGCTCAAAAATGTGATGTTTCTACAAAAACAGCCCGTGTCAAAATAATATTTGACAAAAACAGCCTTTGTCTTTTGACAAGCAGGCGACAATGCAACCTCAATGTTCATTGTCGCTCTCGATGTAGTTGTCTGATTATTTCAATCTATTCTTTGGAAAGTGACGCTTCAGTGTATGAGATTCTATTATGAATTCCTAAGAATGTGTTCAGTGGCCTAAAATGCAGAAACTTCAAGAAAGAACAAAAATGTAATAAATAAACAGAAGCTGATGGGTGAGCAACACATGAACTACGTTGACAAAAGTATTCCCGCGAAACGTGTTGGAGATGGCTGCAACTAAGCACTGTTTACATTCTTTATTTCCACCAGAGGTATGCAGGTGACGTGACGTCCGCTCCCTTTGATTGCAGATGCCAAAGACCTTTTTAAAATCTTATCATGTTTAAGCTCAGAGAAACATCGCACAAAGTCGTCGTTATCAAAATCTTATGTTTAAGATCAAAGAAACATCTCACAAAGTCATCGTTATCATAATCGTTGTCGTTATAGTCATCGTCATCGTCGTTGTCGTCGCAAAGTAATTCCGCCAGAATTTTCAGACATTTTGCATTGAGAAAAAGAAACCCTTGAAAGCTTGCTTACGACTAACAAGAGAAGCAAACATGATGTACAAAAATATATTCATAAGTAATTCCATTTACGCACATACAAATCAATACATATTTCATTCGATTTTCTGGAAGCTGTACCATGTGGAAGAAAACACTCACTCTCGCCGGGTTACTCACGACAAATGTATGCAAACACTCGTGTCGGGTCAGTCGCACACCAATGGCAGTTTAACGTGAAACAGTAATACCAAAAACTACTCCGATTACACTATTTCAGACATGTAGACAGTTAAAGAAAAGAAATTGTTTTGTTCAGAAGCTATTTTAGCGGTAAAACTCTCGCACGCAAACGGTTCAGGCGTAGTCCACGAGCTCTCTAGTTGTCCTCCCCCTTCTATAAGTACCAGGAGTGAAACGATGAAAAAAAAATGTTTTACAACCCCTACCAGAGGACCTAACAAGTTTTGCCGCCCCTGTGGAGCTGGTACCCGATTCGGGCCGCACCCCTCGTAACCCACATTGCTACACCACTGCTTGTGTGGGCAATGCGTTTGGTATGGAGAAAGCGGGAGCAGCGATAATGATCTGGGCGGCGACTCATTCGTGTTCGATAATATCGTCGACAGTCTGAACTCCTTCGATATTAATAAACTTTTTGGAGCTAGTCTCGCATGTGACTTCGTGAAAGTCACAAGTTGTGCTAAGAAGGGAATAGCGCCGCTGAAATTTGAGAATTTGTGATAAGTTCCTATGGGACAAAATTGCTGAGGTCATCAGTCGCTAGGCTTACACACTACTTAATCTAACTTACGCTAAGGACAACACACACATCCGTGCCCGAGGGAGGACTCGAATCTCTGACGGGGGGAGCCACACGAACTGTGGCAAGGCGCCTAAAACCGCGCGGCTACACCCTGCTGCTACGCGCCAGTGAACAATAATGTTGCACTACTGGCCATTAAAATTGCGACACCACGAAGATGATATGTTACAGACGCGAAATTTAACCGACAGGAAGAAGATGCTGTGATATGCAAATGATTAGCTTTTCAGAGCATTCACACAAGGTTCACGCCGGTGGCGACACCTACAACGTGCTGACATGAGGAAAGTTTCCAACTGATTTCTCATACACAAACAGCAGCTGACCGGCGTTGCCTGGTGAAACGTACCATCACGTTTTCGACTTTGATAAAGGTCGGATTGTAGCCTATCGCGATTGCGGATTATCGTATCGCGACATTGCTGCTCGCGTTGGTCGAGATCCAATGACTGTTAGCAGAATATGGAATCGGTGGTTTCGGAGGGTAATGCGGAACGCCGTGCTGGATCCAAACGGCGTCGTATCACTAGCAGTCCAGATGAGAGGCATCTTATCCGCATGGCTGTAACGGATCGTGCAGCCACGGCTCGATCCCTGAGTCAACATATGGGGACGTTTGCAAGACAACAACCATCTGCACGAAAAGTTCGACGACGTTTGAAGCAGCATGGACTATCAGCACGGAGACCATGGCTGCGGTTACCCTTGACGCTGCATCATAGACAGGAGCACCTGTGATGGTGTATTCAACGATGAACCTGGGTGCACGAATGGCAAAACGTCATTTTTTCGGATGAATCCAGGTTTTGTTTACAGCATCACGATGATCGCATCCGTGTTTGGCGACATCGCGGTGAACACACATTGGAAGCGTGTATTCGTCATCGCCATACTGGAGTATCACCCGGCGTGATGGTATGGGGTGCCATTGGTTACACGTCTCTGTCACCTCTTGTTCGCATTGACGGCACTTTGAACAGTGGACGTTACATTTCAGATGTGTTACGACCCGTGGCTCTACCCTTCATTCGATCCCTGAAAAACCCTACATTTCAGCAGGATAATCCACGGCCGCATGTTGCAAGCCCTGTACGGGCCTTTCTGGATACGGAAAATGTTCGACTGCTGCCCTGGCCAGCACATTCTCCAGATCTCTCACCAACTGAAAACGTCTGGTCAATGGTGGCCGAGCAACTGGATCGTCACAATACGCCAGTCACTACTCTTGATGAACTGTGGTATCGTGTTGAAGCTGCATGGGCAGCTGTACCTGTACACGCCATCCAAGCTCTGTTTGACTCAATGCGCAGGCGTATCAAGGCCGTTATTACGGCCAGAGGTGGTTGTTCTGGGTACTGATTTCGCAGGATCTGTGCACCCAAATTGCGTGAAAATGTAATCACATGTCAGTTCTAGTATAATATATTTGTCCAATGAACACCCGTTTCTCACCTGCATTTCTTCTTGGTGTAGCAATTTTAATGGCCAGTAGTGTAGTTTCATGACAGAAATGAAGCGACGCAATTTTGTTGCAAAGTAGATGAATTAATGGTGCAATTTTATTAAATGAGTTTAGTAGTCAGTGGAACTGACAATTAGTGTTTAATCATGCGCCAGCTTGCATCAGGCTAATACTTCTTGTGTTTGGAAGATCGCTCTGATGTTGAATAGAATAAATTCTAATTAAAGCTCAAATCGATCCAAGTGTCGCCTAATTTATTTAGATTGGTGCATATATTTGCTGAACGCTCTATCCTTTTCAGCTAGTTGCTGCTATTTTAGGAGCAGAATATTACGGATGTGCGTGGATACCCATGGGCAACGCAGAACAATTCTTCCGCGCAGTCATATGTTTCGTCGTACTATGGGAAAGTGATAACGTAGGGAGCAGTAGGTGCTCAGTATTTTTGATCCTCTAAACCTCGTTTGTGAAGTCACAAGGGTAATACTAAAAAGTCATAGGATATGATAAGGTCACGTAAAATCAGTATTACGGAAAGCAAATGGAATATTAGATATGTTGGAAGAGATTTAGAAAAATGCAATGCATCCGTAGAGGAAATAGCATACAAGTTGCTCGTGTGGTCAGTTCTAGAATATGTTCCATTATCAAGCAACCATAACAACCAACGAACGAATTGGAAAAGTGCTTTTAGAATCGTAAAAGATCGGCGTTGGCCATATGATACTAGGGCGTGTTCCATTTATATGATGACCGCACATGCATGGTTGTGTTTGCGGGCCACCGGAGCCGAGCAGGCCAGTCGAATGGGTCCCACGTCTCCCTGTTAACACTCAATTGGATGCACCTCAAATAGGCGTGTGGATAGTCGTACCTGGATAGTCGCTATGGATCTGAGAGATCCACACGAGGCAAATGTATAATTTTATTTGAAAAAAAGTAAATTTTTCATTCAAAATGTGGAACATGAGGCATGATTGTCTTTAATTGTCCATATGTATATGAACAAAATGGAACAAAAAATACGTAACATTTTGTGCTTCATCAGTTGTATCATTTTCCATATTTTCCATGAATCTGGGAGTTAGCAATTATAAATTGACTGTCTGCTAACTCTTTGATAACTTGTATATGGAAATAAATTCCCTGATAACATCTCAGAAATACAAATTTCACAATGTATCAACGATAACACTAGGAACAATCACTTTCAAAGCGATCAAAGTACAGTTCTTACGAAAGTTGAAAAATTCAATCATTATCGAAGTAATACGATGACTGGAACTAAGAAAAATATCACTCAGTTATACGAATATGTGTTGCCTGTTCTTTCGGAATCCGCAGCTGAGACTTATTACATGTAAACTGAAGGTGGAGGGAGAGAACGGAAAGGAAAGGGAACGGATTAGTGATGTCAGCTGCATCGGAACGTTACAAGTAATCAGCGGAGACGAATGAAGATGTGTGCCGGACCAGGATTCGAACCCGAGATTTTTTGCTGACTAGACAGGTGCGTTAACCACTGCCCATCCAGGGACACCGTGTTTATCGGAACTGCACGGACTATCTCGGTACGTCCACCCTTCTACTGAGCGCCACTTATTCGCAGTCCCTGTCCATTTCCTCCTTGGTAGCTACTCTGAGATTCTTGTACGAAAAAAAAAAAGGATCAAATGGTTCTGAGCACTATGGGGCTTAACATATGAGGTCATCAGTCCCCTAGAACTTAGAACTACTTAAACCTAACTAACCTAAGGACATCACACACAGCCATGCCCGAGGCAGGATTCGAACCTGCTACCGTAGCAGTCGCGCGGTTCCGGACTAAAGCGCCCAGAACCGCTCGGCCACCGCGGCCGGTGCGGGGAGTGAGAAAACTTGGATTTCATATTCGAGCGTCTACTTATAAGCCACACATCACGCCGGTGAATGCGAAACGACGCCTCGCTCGGTGTAAGGAGCGTAAACATCCGACGATTGAACAGTGGAAAAAACGGTGTGTGGAGTGGCGAATCATCGTACACACCGTGGCGATCCGATGGGAGGTTGTTGATTTGGCGAATGCCCGGTGAACGTCATCTGCCAGCGTGTGTAGTGCCAACAGCAAAATGGGGATGGCCATTGCATCTTTCAACAAGAACAGACACCGCGCATAAATATAACTGATTCGCCTAGATGGGCAATAGATTCACCTTCTTGATTGTGGATGCACAAGAACGTTCCGCCTTCTGTGGGAATTCCAGAGAAGCAAAGAAGGAGGAAATGGACATGAACGGTGAATAGGTGGCGCTCAGTGGGGATGTGGGTCGGTCATGAGGTGTACCAAGACAGTCCGTGCAGTTGCAATAAACTCTGTGTTCCTGGTGGCGCAGGGTTTAATGCACCTGCCTATTAAATAAGAGCTCCCGGGCTCGAATCCCGGCCTGGCACACATTTTCACTCTCATCGCCACTCATTCGTGTAATGTCCCGATGCAGCTGACATAGCTAATCCCTTCCTTTCCCTTTCCTTTCGTTTTCCCCCCCTCCGCCTTCAGTTTACATATAAAATATCACTCAGTCGTCGTCCCAACAGTTTCTTTTCTTTTTCACAATCATCAGTAAACACAAACGCACAGTGGCGAAGGCGCGAACATAAACCACACTGTTTTCATGTGTACTTTGTCAGTCATCTTTTCTTAGTTCTGAAAGAGATGCGGCAGCAGTTCCGAGCACTCACTTCAGAAGAGTTGGGTTCAGCAGAAGTGCAAGTCGAAGAGGGATCAGCAACTCTGGGTAGGGTTTCTGCAGTTCTTATACAAATGGACTATGACGAATTGGAGACTAACTGTCGCCTCACCAACTGTGCTTCCCAAGCTTCACAATGTGATCAAAAGTATCCGGACACTCCCAAAAAGATACATTTTTCATGTTGGGCGCATTGTACTGCCAACTACTGCCGGGTACTCCATGTCAGCGACCTCAGTAGTCATTAGACATCATGCGTGAGCAGAATGGGGAGCTCCGCGAAACTCACTGACTTGGAACGTGGTCAGGTGATTGGGTGTCACATGTGTCATACGTCTGTACGCGAGATTTCCACAGTCCTAAACATCCCTAGGTCCACTGTTTCAGATGTGATATTGAAGTGGGAATGTGAAGGGACACGTACAGCACAAAAGCGTACAGGCCGACCTCGTCTGTTGACTGACAGAGACTGCCGACAGTTGAAGACGGTCGTAATGTGTAATAGGCAGACATCTGTCCAGACCATCACACAGAAATTCCAAACTGCATCACGATCCACTGGAAGTACTATGACAGTTAGCTAGGGTGTGAGGAAACTTGGATTTCATGGTCGAGCGGCTGCTCATAAGCCACACATCACGCCGGTAAATGCCAAACGACGTCTCGCTTGGGGTAAGGAACGTAAACATCCGACGATTGAACAGTGGAAAAACGTTGTGTGGAGTGACGAATCACTGTACACAAGGTGGCGATCCGATGGCAGGGTGTGTGTATGGCGAATGCCCGGTGAACGTCATCTGCCAGCTTGTGTAGTGCCAACAGTAAAATTCGGAGGGGGTGGGGTTATGGTGTGGTCGTGTTTTTCATGGAGGGAACTTTCATCCCTTGTTGTTTTGCGTGCACTATCACAGCACAGGCCTACATTGACGTTTTAAGCACCTTCTTGCTTCCCACTGTTGAAGAGCAATTCTGGGATGGGCATTGCATGCTTCAACACGATCGAGCACCTGCTTATAATGCACGGCCTGTGGCGGAGTGATTACACGACAATAACATCCATTTAATGGACTGGCCTGCACACAGTCCTGACCTGAATCCTATAGAACACCTTTTGGATGTTTTGGAACGCCGACTTCGTGCCAGGCCTCACCGACCGACATCGATACCTCTCCTCAGTGCAGCACTACGTGAAGATCAGGCTGTCATTCCCTAAGGTACCTTCCAGCATCTGATTGAACGTATACCTGCGAGACTGGAAGTTGTCATCAAGGCTAAGGGTGCCCAACGCCCTACTATATTAGAGCATTACGGATGGAGGACGCCACGAATTTGTAAGTCATTTTCAGCCAGGAGTCCGGATACTTTTGATCACATAGCGTAATTGTGAAAAAGTCGACGTCGTATTTTTTCATTCCCATTCGATAAATTGATTGTTTGAGAACGGATCACAATAATATTGAGAACTGAATAAAATACAACCATACTACCTCTCCTCGTTCCTCTTTGAACGTTGTAGGATGAGCACATCTTATCAACATCTTCCAGTCCAGTTTTGTGCTGGTTGTAGTATTTTACCATCTCCTTTTTTTTATCTGCAAAGAATCCCGTACGGATGACATAGTAATAAGCATCCCTGGAGTAGAGAAACAACTGGAAAAGTTGAAAACAAATAAGTCGCCAGATCCAGATGGAGACCCAGTTCGGTTTTACAAAGAGTATTCTGCTACATTTGCCACTTACTAGCTTGCATTTATCGCTAATCTCTCACCCGTCGCAAAGTCCCAAGTGACTGGAAAAAAGCACAGGTGACTCCTGTTTATAAGAAGGGTAAAAGAAAGAAACTGAAAAATTACAGACCCATATCCTTAACATCGGTTTGCTGTAGATTTCTAGAACATTCTGAGGTCGAATATAATCAGTTTCCCAGAGACCGAAAAGGTTATGTCCACGAATCAACACTGTTCAAGGAAAATGTGACAGCACCTCTGTTATTTTCTGTATACGTAAATGATTTGGTGGATTGGGTGGGCAGCAATCTGAGGTGATGATACTGTGGTGTACTGGAAGGTGTTGAAGATGGCTAACTGTAGGAGGATACAAGATGATTTACGCAAAATTTTTAGTTGGTGTGAAGAATGGCAGCTAGATCTAAATGTAGAAAAATGTACATTAATGCGGATGGGTAGGAAAAACAAATCCGTAATGTTCGGATACAGCATTAGTAGTGTCCTGCTTGACATCATCGCATCGTTTAAATATGGAACAACCACGTGAGGATTGTGATTGGGAAGGTGATTGGTCGACTTCGGTGTAATGGGTAGGAAACTGTGGTTCTTCCGTAAAATAGATTGCTTATAGGACGCTTGTGACAGTTGAAACTCAGAGGGAGACAATTACGGGCTGTATTGTGGGTAATAAAACATTTCCAATTGAAAACGATGCAGGAGCACCTTCATTGCCCCTGCAGAATGCGGCTGAGAATTGTCTTGAAGAAGAAAACGCACGACAGTTATGTAATGTTGGCTGCATACCTTCAGGCGAAATTTCTTACCAGGCCCTCTTACTTGGCGGGAGAGACTGTTGTTCTAGGTATCTTTCTGTGCTCCCTGTGTGTTCACAACTAAAAAGAACGAAGTAATGCGATCGTTGGGCATACTAGAGACACTGCCCAACACACCTGTGCAAAACTTCATTGGATTTTCACTGTGGTTTCCATTTTGGAACCGAACGTTCCTTACTTTCCCAATTACCCTCGTATATCAAGAAAGAACATGTGACGTACTGGCACCCGCGCGAAAGCGGAAATGCTACAACACAAAGGGACATGGACTCGACTAACGTCTGAAGTAGTGCTGGAGGAAACTGAAACCATGGATCCTGCAGGCTGTCCATAAATCCGTAAAAGTACGAAGGTGTAGAGATCTCTTCTAAACTACACGTTGCAAGGCATCCCACATATGCTCAATAATGTTCATGTCTGGGGACTTTGGTGGCCAGTGAAAGTGACTGAACTCAGAAGAGTGTTCCTGGAGCCACCCTGTAGCAATTCTAGACATGTGGGGTGTCGCATTGTCCTGCTGGAATTGCCCAAGTACGTCGGAATGCACAATGGACACGAACGGATGTAGGTGACCAGACAGGATGCTTACGTACGTGTCACCTGTCAGAGTCGTATCTAGACGTATCAGGGGTCCCATGCCACTCCAACTGCACACACCCTACACCACTATCGAGTCTCCACCAGCTTGAACAGTCCCATGCTGACATGCAGAGTCATGGATTCATGGGGTTGTCTCCATCTGCTCGATACAATTTTAAACGTGACTCGAATAACCAGGCAATATGTTTCCAGTCAAAAACAGTCCAATGCCGGTGTTGACGGCCCAGAAGAGGCGTAAGGCTTTGTGTTGTGCAGTCGTCAAGGGTACACGAGTAGGCCCTCAGTTCCGCAAGAACATATCTATGATGATCTGTTGAATGGTTCGCACCCTGACCCTTGTTTATGGCCCAGCATTGAAATCTGCAACAATTTGCGGAAGGGCTGCACTTCTGTCACGTTGAACGATTCTCTTCAGTCGTCATTGGTCCTGTTATTGCAGGATCTTTCTCCGGCCGCAGCGATGTTGGAGATTTGATGTTTTACCAGATTCCTGATATTCACGGTACACTCATGAAATGGTCGTAAGGGAAAATCCCCACTTCATTGCTACCTCGGAGATGCTTTGTCATATCGCTCATGCGCCATGGTTCAAATTCAATTAATCTCGATAACCTGCCATTGTAGCAGCAGCAACCGATCGAACAACTGCGCCAGTCACTTGTTGTCTTATATAGGCGTTGCCGACTGCAGCGCCGTATTATGGCTATACTAGTTTCTTTGGCACTTCAGTGTATAACCAGAGTTAGCCATGTTTGTATTCAAGTCGGAACAGCAAATGAAGTGCGAAAACGATTTGTAAGTGCAGAAAAGCGGCCAAAAGAAACAGAGGCTACAATTTGATCAACTTATGTCGAAGAAATAGGGCTTCAGTCAAGGCTACAACTTAGTAACATCGACACCATCCCACAGAAGTGCGGAGCAGTAACTGCACCGCATTAGGAGAAAATACGAGTACATAGGATCTACGCAGACTCATACCGATTCTGCAGGAGTATTGTTTCTAGAAAATAATTTATTGTTGAATGACGGCACCAGATTGTTATTTGCAGTTGATAACAGGGGACCGACTGAGAGAATATTGGTGTCTGTTTCTCAGGTTGTGAAAAACTCTTTGTGGATGGAACGTTCAATAGTTCGAACAAATAGTTTGGAGGATTGTATATGCTTTACACCTTATAGTGCAAGTTCTTGGAAGGAAACGAACACTATTCCAGTTGTCTATCTTTTCCTGCGACAGAAAAAGTGAAAAATATTATCTTTTTATTTAACTCTTAAAACCTTGAATGGGCCCTTGCTTCTCTCATTATGGACAATGAAACTGCTACAATCCAATCAGCTAGAAGTTTGTTTCCTCAACAGATATTGTCGGTTGCAATTTCCAATGTAATCACTATCTGTGGAGAGAAATTCACTGTTGCGACCGTTTCCTGCCTACACGGAAAGTGAAGAAATACACTGTTACATAAGAAAGTGTTCAGCTCTAGCACTCATAGATCTTCCCCTGGAAATGTTGGGTGATGTTTGGCTGTCTAGTTAGGAGAGCACATCTGAAAACCAAAAGTTACAGGACTTATACGATTATTTCTGGACCAGTGGTTCGATAACATGCCTATGCCATAACTGTAGTAGTACACCCCATCACACTGACAACGTCTCTGAAGAATGAAACCGAGGGATGAATATATTATTGTCAGAAATTCGTCCAAATGTTTGCTCAATAATAAAAATCTTCGAGATGACTTGTTTAGCTGATTAATGTCAGATCTCGATGGGAAAAGAAAAAAAGAAACTATACTAAACTCTACTAAACTCCGTCGGAACAGGCCATGGAAGCCCAACGGTACCGACCGGCCACCGTGTCATCCTCAGCCCATAGGCGTCACTGGATGCGGATATGGAGTGGCATGTGGTCAGCACACCGCTCTCCGGGCCATATGTCAGTTTACGTGTTTGCCTCACAAGGGCTGAGTGCACCCCACTTGACAACAGCGCTGAGCAGACCGGATGGTCACCCATCCAAGTGCTAGCCGTGCCCAACAGCGTTTAACTTCGTTGAACTAACGGAAACTGGTGTTACCACTGCGCCAAGGCCGTTGAGGAGGGGGGGGGGGAGGGGAAGTCAGCAATTAAGACTGACGAAATTACTGCAAATGCTTTAAAAGGCTCCGCATTACTGCAAATGCTTTGAAAGGCTCCGCATTGGCGGTAACTGTTACGCCATCGCCAACGTAGCTCCTGCGGGCCGGCAACACGTCTAACACCACACAGGACCGAGGTTGTCTATGCACAAGGTGTAAGCAATGGTAAAAATTGGCTGTTTTGGAAACAGACATTTCGCGTACTACTTCCTACAGAGGGAGATGGAGATGGCCTGCAGGAAGTGTTACTACACCAACATCTGATTGGCTGACCAATGCTACTTAAAGGCTAGAACCAGCACTGGACGTCAGTTCACGCCGAATACCGACCTCAAGGACGTCTCCACGGAAGACTACGTCTTCGCCATCGGAATAGGACTTGGAATTAAGTGTATGTGTGTTACCTTAGACTCTTGTGGGAAAGTTAGAAGTTATCTTTTGTTGCCTCTAGTAGGAAATTCTTACTGGCTTTGTAATTGTGACTTTTCGTTGTTATTCAGTCATTTCCATGTAGACTCACGTAAATAAAAGTTGTGTTGTAAAAACTTTCAAATTGTCAGTTACAAGAGTAAGCTAAAATCATTTCTACTTGTGTGACTTGTGACGTTTTCTTCTTCACTGTAATTTATGTGCACAAGCACTGGAAATTATATAAATACTGAAAAGCAGTTTAAATCGCGTCATACTCTTTGGCTATCTTGTAAATAAGTTTAATAAGGGGTGAAATGAGACTACCTACTTTTAGTTTCCCTTGGAAACGATAGAAATTCGGCCGATGTTGCCGAGCGGTTGTAGGTGCTTCAGTCCGGAGCCATGTGGCCGCTACAGTTGCAGGTTCGAGGGTTGTTTGCAGGAAGAGACCAAACAGCGAGGTCATCGGTCTCATCGGATAAGGGAAGGACGGGGAAGGAAGTCAGCCGTGCCCTTTCCAAGGAACCATCCCGGCATTTGCCTGGAGTGATTTAGGGAAATCACGGAAAACCTAAATCTGGATGGCCGGACGCGGGATTGAACCGTCGTCCTCCCGAATGCGAGTCCAGTGTGCTAACCACTGCGCCACCTCGTTCGGTGCAGGTTCGAATCCTGCCTCGGACATGGATGTGTGTGATGTCCTTAGGCTAGTTAGGTTTAAGTAGTTCTAAGTTCTAGGGACTGATTACCTCAGATTTAGGTCCCATAGTACTCAGTGCATTTGAACCATTTGAACTTTTCGTTGATATTCAGTCATTTCCATGAGGACTCACGTAAATAAAAGTAGTGTTGTAATAACTTTCAAATTGTCAATTACAACACAAGTGGTGACGAATTTGTGCCTGCGTGTGTCTTCATCATGGCGGAAATAGTGCTCCAGCAGCTGATCCAAACTTTGCACGATTTACTACAAGGTCTTCAACAGGCGGCCGCCAGGTTCAGCACAGCGTTGGCAGGGCAGCCGCCCTGTCCAGGACTTCGCACCCTCCACTGGCTCAGCAGGTCTGGTGCAGACCGTCAGTGCACAGAGGGCCCCGCGCCCTCGTCAGTGCCACCAGTCCCTCCAGCTGCTGTCCTGACCATGATGCTTTCGGGATCATGCACGAGAAGACTGCTCTGACAGGTGGGCATATTGTACAGTGTGCACCCATAACGGAGATGTCAGTTCGGTCTGCCGCTCTCGGCAGCCTCCTCCTCCTCCTCCTTCAGCCAATAATCGTCGGGGGGCTGCTACGCATCGACATCAACCATGCGCAATCTTCGGGATCTTCCAAGCTGATGATCGATGTTCAGGTCAACGGTCGGCCGCCCCAGATGCAGGTGGATACCAGAGCAGCGGTCTCACTGAGCAACTATTCCTCTTATGCGAAGATTGGGGCGCCCCCTCTCCCCCCTGGCGCTCACACTTTGGCGCCTCCTTACATATAATAAGCAAGCGATCGCTCTCTTGGGTCAGTTCACGGCTTCCATCCTGTATAAATCGGTTTGACGGGAAGTTATCTTTCTTGTGGTCAACAATGCAGCCATTGCGGACCTCTTTGAGTTGGATGCCTTCCGTGCCTCTGGCTTTGCCGTCGACGACAATGTTCATGTGGTGTCTCCCCAGGTTCTGTACCGTAGTCGATACCTTGTGCACGGAATTCCAGGACCTCCTCTCTCTGGGCATCGGCTGTGCTCAAGATTTTCAGCTGTCGCTCCAGCTGAAAGCTTCTGCCCACCCGAAGTACTTCCAGACTTGGCAGGTTCCCCTCGCCCTCTAGCATCCTCTTAAACAGGAACTGGACTGTCTCACCACGGAGGGAGTCATCACACTGGTTCGTTACAGTAACTGGGCGACACCCCTGGTCGTCCTCAAGAGACCAGATGGGCGTCTTCAAGTTTGTGGCAAATTCAAGGCTACACTAAACCCTCAGCTACAGGTTGAAGACTATCCCCTTCCCTGTCCTGAGGACCTGTTCTCCAACCTCGCTGTAGGACAATTTTTTTCGAAGATCGATCTCGCCGAGGCCTACCTCCAAATACCTTCTGATGAGCCTTCTGCTCACTTGGCCGTCATCAACACAATTTTTGGCTGTTCTGGTTGAACCGCCTCATGTATGGCAACAGTAGTGCACCAGCCATCTTTCAGCGTTACTTGGAACAGCTCTTGTGGGATGTGCTCAGATGTATAAACTACCTCGACGACATCGTCGTCACCGGCTGTACCGTGGATGAACATCTCAGTCATCTGCGACAATTGTTCCTGTGCTTGTAGACTGCGGGCCTAAAATGCGACCTTGCTAAATGCTCCTGTTTTCAACCTGCTATCTCCTATCTGGGTCACATTTCCCAAAATGGTGTATCTCCTACCTCCTCCTACGTCGCCGCTATGGAGGCCCTTTCTCGTCCGAGCGACGTCCACCAGTTGCGTTCTTTCCTGGGTAAAATCGCGTACTATCGAAAGTTCATGCCCTCCGTCACTCACGTTGCAGCGCCCTTCCTTCGCCTATGCCGAAAGACCGTGCCATTTCATTGGTCCCTGGCCTGTGAATCAGCTTTCCAAACCTTAAAGTGGGGGTTGCACTCGGCGAGTGTCTCATGCCGTATACCCCCTCTCTTCCTCTTCTCTTGTCTATGGATGCCTCAGACTATGGTGTTGGGGCTGTCCTTTTGCACCGTCTACCAGATGGATTGGAATGCCCTGTAGTGTACATATCTAAATCCCTTACAAAGGCCCAATGCAAATATTCCCAAATTGAGAAGGAGGCCCTCGTCATCATGTTTGCCTGTACCAAATACCTCCCATGCCATTATGGTACGTCTTTTCGTTTAATCACTGACCATAAGCCCCTTGTGGCCTTATTTTCACCAGCAGCCCAGTTACCCACGAAGACTTCCCACCGTCTGCAGCGATGGGCCCTATTCCTTTCACGTTTTAGGTACACCATCCATTTCCGACCCACTGCCCAGCACGTCAATGCCGATGCCTTGTCGTGGCTCCCCTCCGCCAGGATTCGGCATTCGACTCATCGGACATCCTAATTTTTCAGGTCGATAAAGACATACAGGAGGCGTTAGTGGCATTCTCTGTCACAGCTGCGCGGGTGGCCGCCACGACAGCTGCGGAACCGCTCCTGCAACTGGTGCACCGCTATGTTCTCCACGGCTGGCCGACGCTTCCTCCGCCTCGTGCCCAGGCTGACCTCCGATTCCATCTGCCATCAACTGGTGGCCACTGACGGGGTGCTCCTCCATGTGGAACATGATGCCAATCCACGAGTCATCATACCAAATTCCCTGCAGTCCTGGATTCTCAACACCTTACATCAAGGTCACTGGGGTATTGCCCGGGTGAAAACCCTTGCATGTCGCAATGTCTTCTGGGTAGGCATGATGGCGGACGTGAAGCGCATGGTCCGGGGTTGTCAGATGTGTACCCAGGCCCTTCCTGCTCCACGCCGGTCCTTCCAACCCTGGCCGGTCGCTTCCCTCCACTGGAAACGCATCCATTTGGATTTTGGGTGACCCTTCCTTGGCGCTTACTGGTTGTACGTCACAGATGACTGCTTCCACTTCCCTTTCATTGTCTGATGCTCCTCTATCACCACGGAGACTACTATCATGGCACTATCAAAAATACTTTCCATTGAAGGCATTCCCGTCACCTTGGTTGCTGATAACGGTCCGCAACTTCACAGTCAAGAGTTCGCCAAATTCTGCCACGATAATGGTATCCACCATGTGTTTACCCCGCCTTTTCATCCACAACACAATGGCGGGGCGGAGAGCCTTGTTCGTACATTTAAAACTCAGATGCTGAAGTACACTGAGGACCGTTCTCCGGAAGACGCTCTTATGTTATTTCTCAGTTCCTACAGGTCCACGCCAGAGGGTGACAAGAGTGCAGCCGGACTGCTCCATGGTCGCCAGCCTCGGATTATACTCCATCTCCTCCTGCCGTGGGTGGCACCTCGCGCCTGGCCCGGTGATTCCAGATATTCATCCGGCTCCACAGTGTGGGCGCGCGATTTTTGGTACACCGCAACCAACTTCGTCCCCGTTTCCTCGACCAGCTGCAGGCCCAAACGCCGTCTTCTCTCTCTCTCCCGGTGCCGGTCCCGTCCATGAGGCCTCTGTTGCTGCCTCCTCCTCAGTTAGTGGGGGATCTTCCAGGAAATGGTCAACAGCCGCCGGCTGCTAGCTCCGCGCCACCGCCGCCTCCTCCGAACCTGGGGCAAGCCCGGGATCTTCCCCGAGATCCATTTTCCGGACCCTCTTCGGCGGCGCCCCGGTTGGACGACGCGAACGTTCCCATCCCGCTTGCCCAGCTCACCGTCGCCTTGCAACCGCTTCATCCGGAAGACGGCGCTCTACTCACCGGCGATCGGTTTCCACCGCCTCCTTCAGGACGACTTAGTTGCCGATCGGCCTACGGCACCAGGCTACCTTGATGCTCTCTCCCCCGTGGTCTCCCGTTCCGCCCGCATCTCGTGGTCGTGCGGTACCGTTCTCGCTTCCCACGCCCGGTTTCCCGGGTTCGATTCCCGGCGGGGTCAGGGATTTTCTCTGCCTCGTGATGGCTGGGTGTTGTGTGATGTCCTTAGGTTAGTTAGGTTTAAATAGTTCTAAGTTCTAGGGGACTGATGACCATAGATGTTAAGTCCCATAGTGCTCAGAGCCATTTGAACCATTTCTCCCGTTCCGCTCCAGCTCTTCCAAGGGGGTTAGGGGTGTTACGCCGCCGCCGAGGTAGACCCTGAGGGCCAGTAACACATCTAACACCACACAGGACCGAGGTTGCCTACGCCCAAGGTGTAAGCAATGGTAAACATCGACTGTTTTGGAAACAGACATTCCGCGTACTACTTCCTGCAGAGGGAGTTCGAGATGACCAGCAGAAAGTATTACTACACCAACATCTGATTGACTGGCCAATACTATTTAAAGGCCAGAACCAGTACGGAACGTCAGTTCACGCCGAATACCGACCTCAAGGGCGTCTCCACAGAAGACTACGTTTCCGCCATCGAAGTAGGACTTGGAATTAAGTGTATGTGTGTTACCTCGGACTCTTGTGGGAAACTTAGAAGTTATCTTTTGTTGCCTCTAGTAGGAAACTCTTACTGGCTTTGTGATTGTGACTTTTCGTTGTTATTCAGTCATTTCCATGTAGACTCACGTAAATAAAAGTTGTGTTGTAAAAACTTTCAAATTGTTAGTTATATGAGTAAACTAAAATCATTTCTGACTTTTGTTACTTGTGCACATAAATTACAGTGAAGAAGAAAACGTCACAAGCACTGGAAATTATATAAATACTGAAAAGTAGTTTAATTCGCGTCATACTCTATGAATATCTTGTAAATAAGTTTAATAAGGGGCGAAATGAGACTACCTACTTGTAGTTTCCCTTGGAAACGACAGAAATGGGGCAAAATGTCTGTTGCAATTTGTAAAATACTCGCAAATGATGACCGAAAAGAGCATCTTAAAGGCCATGCCTCTTGTAGGAAAACATTTCGGCATTCCCCTTGAGAGATTCTACGAGTAAAAATCTGTTTGAGTGGACACCGAACACAAAATCATTGCCGAGGAAACACAGGGAAATGACAAGGAACGGCATTCATTCATTCTCTCTCCGGTGGAAAACCGCTTATGCCAGCAAGAACCCCAGGTTACGTAGGACTGTCACTCTATACAAGTGTCACTTCGTACAAATTCCAACCCCGCACTAACCTTTCTACTGCTTTTTATGCCGTGCGGTGGGGGGCGGGGGGGGGGGGGGGGCAACTCCCCGGCTCTTAGGTTGTCCATTCTGAAATGGTGCCACTCGAGCACACCGAGAAAAGAGGTCTTACTTCGTGCCAGTGTGGTCACAAAGCCAATGTGAAGCAAAAAGGTTATTTTCCTTCAATCTTGGGACTTTATCTCTCATTATATTTTTAGTGGGTATCAAAATTATTGGAACCTTATTTGATGATCCTATGCTTCAACAACACATCGGCCGGTCCGGAATCCCTAGCAAAATCGATGTCCTAGAAGAAATTTCCTTATTAAGTTTTCCAACTCATTTATTATGCACGCTATCGAAACGTGATCGTAGTCAATGATTTCATAATATCCCCTTCTGTGCGAATCTTGATTGGCTTTTATGTCAGCTGAATAATTCCCGTTGTAAGGGCTGGAGGAAATGGTCGCTAAGGCTTCTCCATGAGTTTGTGAAACATCTAACAAAATTCTCAGATTCATGATTGTACTACTCTGTTAAAGAACTCTTTTATGTATTTATTTATCTATTTCTTTATATGTTATTTATTTAGCCTGTCCAGATTAGAACCTTACGGCCTTCTCTTACATCTGACCAGGTAATAACTGACACTAGTAATAATAATGATAAAAATACTAAAGGTCCTTAAAAATTATACAGATAAGTTTAGCACATTTGATCCCATGTTTAGTATTATAGAAACGGATGGGATAAAGAAAGAGGAGAAGATGGAAATGGCGGAGAGAGTGACTGTTAGGAAGAACCGAATTCAAATAAAGAACTCTGCTGACATCGGGGAGGGAAAAGGTTTGACGAGAGTAAGTTGTAGGCTAGTATATGGAAGAGATATCTATTGTGATATAAGGAGGGGCCAATAACTGTATTTTGAAGTTTGGAAGAAATTTAATTTCTTGAAATTTTGATGAAGATTTTCCGGAGAAAGCTTCCTAATACAAAAAATGAGTTAGAGAACATGGGAGAGTTACATGATGGTACAGAGATTATTTTAATTCGTTGAGAACCAATATTTCTGCTGTTTTTTTCAGGTAGCAGTTTAAGAGTTGGAGTTGTATAGGGGGGAGTGCAGTGATCGAGAAGACGATAGAGCAAACATACAACATAACTACTGTGTCCAGACTAAGCGCCTGCGACTCCCGCTTCCCGCGAAGCAGACCGGTACAGCGGGCCCCGGACCGAGGAAGGGTCAGCCTGGCCGGTCATCCCGGAAACAAAAAATGGTTCAAATGGCTCTGAGCACTATGGGACTTAACATCTATGGTCATCAGTCCCCTAGAACTTAGAATTACTTAAACCTAACTAACCTAAGGACAGCACACAACACCCAGCCATCACGAGGCAGAGAAAATCCCTGACCCCGCCGGGAATCGAACCCGGGAACCCGGGCGTGGGAAGCGAGAACGCTACCGCACGGCCACGAGATGCGGGCCATCCCGGAAACACAGACGCTTCCCAGAGACCACCAGGAGGCGTCCACGGCGCCGCAAGAGGTCGCTACAGCCGCAGACCTCTTTCCTTCCGCTCGGCACGTGACTGCAAATAGAGTCAGCCATATCTATGCGCCAAGCAGTATTTAGACTGGCGCAGGAGCCTGGAGAGGCAGTTCCCACCGAGCGAGCCCACTGGTGTCATCGTAGCCGCCGCGTCATCGTCCACCGCCGCGTCATCGTCCACCGCAGCCAGCGTACCGGAGCCATCCTCGCAGGGCCTCTACTTGTCCTCGAACTCCGGTGACGGCAGCGTGTACTCCACGCCGCTCTTCACGAGACGCCTGGGACTTGGTTTGGTGAAGTTGTATGGTTACTACAGACAGTTTATGTTTGGAGGAATCTCTGATTTAGTTATTGGTAGGCTTGGAGGATCAGTCCTACCTCAAGAATATTGTTTTGTAAATTTTGAAGAAAGACTTAAGTTTAAATAAAAACGCTATAACTCACACTGAGATTTTCCTATCCGCGAACGGCGGATATAGTAACTGTCTACACTTATCGGCACGCAGCCATGATAATTGTTCATAGACGTGAGCGGGATGATAGAAAGGGCGTACGTCACAAATGTATCTCACACAAGCATTCATCGCCAGTTCTAGCCTGCGTGCGGTTTCGTACGTACGTTCTTGGAGAATAGCAACACCATAGTTAAGTATGGGGAGTATAGCTCGCCCGGCTAGCAGCGCGGTCTAACGCGCTGCTTCCCGTGCCGTAAGGCGTACCAGTCCCCGGCACGAGTCCACCTGGCGGATTAGTGTCGAGGTCCGTTGTGCCGGCCAGCCTGTGGATGGTTTTTAAGACGGTTTTTCGTCTGTCTCGGCGAATGTGGGCTGGTTCTCCTTATTCCACCTCACTTACACTATGTCGGCGATTGCTGCGCAAACACTGTCCCCACGTACGCGTACACCATAATTGCTCTACCACGAAAACATTGGAGTTACACTCGTCTGGAATAACCCTGGGTTCGGTGTGGGGCGGGGGGGGGGGGGGGGGCGGCGGTGAGGTGAGAGTCCTGTTGTGGGGTTGTGAACCTCTGAGGGCTACGCCGGGACGAAGCCTCTCCGTCGTTTCTAGGTCCCAGGTTCAATACACACAATGGGGAGTATTAGTGACTCTAAGACCTTGTTTTTAAGGTCATTGAAAATCTTATATGTTCCGCAATTCTGGAGAGAATCGTGTTGGTACTTACTAATATCATTCTGGTAATAAGTTCCATCTCATTTACAGATTACTTAACACTATCACGGTCAAAATTTGATAAACAAATTATATTGGTTGGTAGAGGTGACGTTTACTCACGACACGATCAGGATTAGGAGTGTTTGTTTCCATTGTGACAAAAGTAGTGTTGTAGAGCTGGGCTACAGGTTCTAGTTGCATGGTGTCAGTTTAGATGCTACTCCTGTGTACCCCTGTGGAGTATGAGTCTTGGGGGTTAAGCGCTGCGACACCTCTGTTGGTCTCTGGTCTCCGTTTATTTTTATGTAATGGAGGGTCACAATATTAGATTTTGGGCATCTCACAGAGGACATGTTGTAGTATTACAGGGCCTGAAAGAAAGACACATCAGGATGTTGCTTTTCATTAGACTCTTGCTGCCAGCCACACTGCCACTGCTAAACAAAAATGACGACTCTGCTGCCGGATTTTTCCATTCATCGAGCTGCCCGATTCACCCCGAGAGAGCGATAAACCCCACCTGGCTGATGTAGGTCAGTGCACCGTCGGGAAATCGATTCACACAAGTGTGTGAGCGACCCCACCACCTCCATCTCTGACTAACCTGTTGCGTACAGCAACAGGTCTGAGACAACCAGTGCCGAGGACACCTTGCTGTGGCTAATGTTTCCTGCCTTGCGTGATCCCGCAAATGCAGACGTGAAACGGCTCCCTCTCCAGCTCTGCTGTTTCAGAGCTGAAGAGATCCTTGTTCGTATAATGTGCCTAGCAGAAAAGCATGTGCTGTCCTGGTCAGACTATGCCACATATTTCATGTAGAGCTATAAATATATCTTAATGGTCAGACGAAGAGAACATGAAGCTTGGTAACGACTACCAGCACTGCATCACTATACACGGTGAGTCACTAACTATTGCCACCTAGAATAACTCCGAAAGTATGATAGTAGCTGAAAAGTTTGTGGGACAAATTTTGCATGGGACAACGGGTGCCACAATATGACGTTGGTTTTTTGTTGCTAGGTGGGGTCGCGTCAGAGATATGAAGGTCAACTTTGTTTTTTAGTGGGATGCAATAGTTTGGTAGGTTTTTTTTCTGACAGCGGCTATCGAGACGAATCCAATGATGTGTAACAGCGACGTCTTTGAAGGTCAACTAAGGTCAAAAAAGTGGCATGGACGTCCATTTACAGAAGGTGCCAGAAGTGATGAACATTGGTATCAATGCAGTGCTGCAATCTTCTTATCATGGATTGAGTGGTATTCCTAATCACTTTGGCACGTATCAAAGCACATGCTCTGAGAATTCTCTGTCGTATATCGTGCATATTGTAAATATTCGCCGAATGCGGAGTATCAATCTAACGTGCCACTGACATGTAAACATCATTCGACGGTTTCGCAATAGAACACTAATAGGAACGGTAAGACTGGTATCGTCGAATCAAGCGACTGCGAATGATGTTTTCCTTTGAAGAACAAGTCGATTTGCTTCTCATTTACGGAGAGTACCAACGAAATTCAGTGAGAGCTAGAGACTTATACGCTGAAAGATATCCTCAACGTACTCATGCCACACGTCGTAAATTTAAATATGTGGACGATAAATTGAGAACAACTGGATCCTTAACGCATCGGAAATATATCGGGCCAAGGAAAGTTACTAACGAGGAAACAGAAATTGGTTCTCTTGCCGCTGTGGTTCGAGGTCCTTGTGTTAGTTCGCGTCAAATCGCAAGGAGATCTGGCATGAGCCTAGGTCCACTGTTTCCGATGTGATAGGGACGTGGAAACGTGAAGGGGCACGTACAGCACAAAAGCGTACAGGCCGACCTCGTCTCTTGACTGATAGAGACCGCCGACAGTTGGAGAGGGTCGTAATGTGTAATAGGCAGACATCTTTCCAGAGCATCACACAGGAATTCCAAACTGCATCACGATCCGCTGCAAGTACTATGACAGTTGGGCGGGAAGTGAGAAAACTTGGATTTCATGGACGAGCCGCTTCTCATAAGCCATACATCACGCCCGTTAATGCCGAACGACGCCTCGCTTGGAGTAAGGAGAGTAAACATTGGACGACTGAACAGTGAAAAAATGTTGTATGGAGTGACGAATCACGGTACATAATGTGGCGATCTGATGGCAGGTTGTGTGTATGGCGAATGCCCGGTAACGTCATCTGCCAGTGTGTGTGGTGCCAACAGTAAAATTTGGAGGCGGTGGTGTTACGGTGTGGTGCTATAACAGCACGGGCCTAAAATGATGTTTCAAGCACCTTCTTGCTTACCACTGTTGAAGAGCAATTCAGGGATAGCGATTGAATCTTTCAACATTGCAGGCCGTAGTGGCCGTGTGGTTCTAGGCGCTACAGTCTGGAGCCGAGCAACCGCTACGGTCGCAGGTTCGAATCCTGCCTCGGGCATGGATGTGTGTGATGTCCTTAGGTTAGTTAGGTCTAATTAGTTCTAAGTTCTAGGCGACTGATGACCTCAGAAGTTAAGTCGCATAGTGCTCAGAGCCATTTTCTTTTTCAACATGATTGAGCACCTGTTCGTAATGCACGGCCTGTGGCGAAGTGGTTACACGACAGTAACATCCCTGTAATGGACTGCCCTGCACAGAGTCCTGACCTGAATCCAATAGAACACCTTTGGGATGTTTTGGAACGCCGACTTCATGCCAGGCCTCACCGACTGATATCAGTACCTCTCCACAGTGCAGCACTCCGTGAAGAATGGGCTGCGATTCCCCGAGAAACCTTCCAGTACATGACTGAACGTGTCTGCGGGGGTGGAAGCTGTCATCAAGGCTAAGAGTGGGCCAACGTCATATTGAATTCCACCATTACCGATGGAGGGCGCCACGAACTTTCATTTTCTACTACTGAGGTCGCTTATATGGAGTACCTCGCAGCAGGCGGCAGCGCACTACATCTAAAATGAAAAACGTATTATTTGGGGGTGTCCGGATACTTTTGATCGCATAGTGTAGTAACAGCAGAATTGGTCGGCCAGTAGAGCTCTATGACTTCGAATGTGGACTAGTCATTGCATGTCAATTGCGTAAGAAATCTGTCGGGGAGATTTCAACCTTTTTAAAGCTGCTGATGTTATGATGAAGGGGAAACGCGAAGGAAAAACCACAGCTAAACTAAGACCAGCCTGACCATACGTGCTGACGGATAGGGTCCGTGGAGCATTGCGGTGGGTGGTCGTAAAAATTCGCATGAAATCCAAGGAATGAATCACCCCTGATTGTCAAAGTGCTACCATCAGTCCAGCTAGCATAATGACTGTGCGTAGGGAATTAAAAAGGTAGGGGCACAATGTTCTAGCACCTCCTCATTAGCCAAACGTTTCTGCAGTCAGTGCTTTGCGTACGTTGAGATAGAGTAAAGAGTTACTTGTCTGTGGTTGACTGGAAGTGAGTAATTGGGAGTGCTGAATCACGCTATATCCTGTGGTAATCAGATGGAAGAATTTGGGTTTGGCGAATGCTTGGAGAACTTTAGCCCACCAAGGTAGCCTACGGAACTAACGCGCTGCTTCCTGGACTCGGATAGGTGCGCCGGCCGCGGATCGAATCCGCCCGGCGGGTTAACGACGAGGGCCAGTGTGCCAGCTAGCCTGGATGTGGTTTTTAGGCGGTTTTCCACATTCAACTAGGTGAATACTGGGGTGGGCCTCATGTCCTGCCTCAGTTACACAACTCGCAGACGTTTGAAAACGTTCGTACTGTTTCACGGCTTCCACTAGACACAGACAGCTGGGGTACACTAACTCCGTCCCAGGGGGTTTGCAGTGGCTACAGGAAGGGCATCTGGCCACCCCTTAAATTTAACCACGCCAAATGCGACCATAACCATGCCGACCTTTCGAAAACTGCTGCACAAAGGAAAAGAAGAGAATGCATGGAGAATTTTGCCTACCATCATGCGTAGCGCTAATAGTGAAGAACAGAAGGGGTGGTTTTTTCGGTATGGTGATGTTTTTCATGATTTGAGAATGGGCTTCTTACTGCGCTTAAGAACACGCTAAATGCGAAAGGATACGAGCACATTTTACAGTATTTTGTACTGTGTGCAGTAGAGGAACAATTCGGAGACACTGAATGTTTGAATCAGTATGACAATGAACCTTTCGTAAGGCAGCATCTGTGGTATATACAGGGTTATTACAAATGATTGAAACGATTTCACAGCTCTACAATAACTTTATTATTTGAGATATTTTCACAATGCTTTGCTCACACATACAAAAACTCAAAAAGTTTTTTAGGCATTCACAAATGTTCGATATGTGCCCCTTTAGTGATTCGGCAGACATCAAGCCGATAATCAAGTTCCTCCCATACTCGGCGTAGCATGTCCCCATCAATGAGTTCGAAAGCATTGTTGATGCGAGCTCGCAGTTCTGGCACGTTTCTTGGTAGAGGAGGTTTAAACACTGAATCTCTCACATCACTATGCGTGAAACTTGCCCGCACGCGTTCAACCGTTTCTTCGCTCACTGCAGGTCGACCCGTTGATTTCCCCTTACAGAGGCATCCAGAAGCTTTAAACTGCGCATACCATCGCCGAATGGAGTTAGCAGTTGGTGGATCTTTGTTGAACTTCGTCCTGAAGTGTCGTTGCACTGTTATGACTGACTGATGTGAGTGCATTTCAAGCACGACATTCGCTTTCTCGGCTCCTGTCGCCATTTTGTCTCACTGCGCTCTCTAGCGCTCTGGCGGCAGAAACCTGAAGTGCGGCTTCAGCCGAACAAAACTTTGAGTTTTTCTACGTATCTGTAGTGTGTCGTGACCATATGTCAATGAATGGAGCTACAGTGAATTTATGAAATCGCTTCAATCATTTGTAATAGCCCTGTATACAGGGTGTCCCAGCTATCTTGTCCACCCAAAATATCTCTGGAACAATAACAGCTATTGGAAAACGACTTTCACCGGTATCATTGTAGGGCTGGGGCCCATGAATGTACATATTTGGAAACATTCTAAAACGAAAGCATGTGTTTTTTAACACAAACTTATGTTTTTTTTAAATGGACCTCCTATATGTTTTCTTCAGCAATCCATAGCATGACAAAGCACATACACAATGGCGTTGATTGCATCGCAATATTCCCATTACATCCCGAGATATTAAGACGCGAAGTTGACGCTTGAAACACCCGACATGCGCAGCTAGCGCACGTACTGAGGCTCAGGCGTGAACCCCATGCTGCCCGTAATCGCGATGCGATTGACATGCGTAATCACACTTCCATACTTATCAAGATGTCCGAAACGAATAGTACGGTCTGCTGCCATCCTGGATTAACGTCGTACATTCCAGCAGGTATTTATCCCATAGGCTAGGGGTGATGCGGTTCTGTAACATATCTGTGTACCGCAACGTCAGTCACAAAGTTAACTTCGCTTGTCGTTAATCCGTTACTAAAAAGGTAATGCCGTTCAACGTTAAAACTTTACTTTACTGTAGATCTAGCGCAAGTGACAGTTAATCATTCACTCGTAATAGTAAAATTCATGTTGATGGTTTTAGTGAAACGAGCAAGTGGACTAAAAGTTTTACCGTTGTTTAGGTAAAAATGTTTTGATTTGAGAAGTTCAGATAGGACATAGAAGGTGAATGTAAACATGTTTAACCAATTAGTTTTATTATCACATAATTATCAATGTTATGTTTATCTAATGCGTTAAATGACAAATTGTTGCAAACAAATGTTTCTTAACATCACTGGGTAAAATGGCCCTTTGTAGAAACTTTCACTGTTATACCAGCACTACATACTAAACATAGCGTTCACGCCTCATGCTCAAAGTGATGCCCATTGGCTTGCATACATAGGGTCACTCTGCGGATGAAGGATGCCCTACTTCGTGCTACTGTTTCCTTTTTGATGGCTGTACAAGCATCAATAATGCGTTGCTTCATGTCCTCTGGTGTTGTTGGTTCATGTTGGTAAACAGCATCCTTCACTGCTCCCCAAAGAAAATAATCCAGCGGTGTAAGGTCCGGAGATCGGGCAGGCCACCTAACTGGGCCACCTCGTCCAATCCACCTACCAGGGAACTTACGGTTCAGAAGTCGTCGTGCTCTTAAGGCGTTATGTGCAGGGCAGGATAAACAAGACAACCTGACGGGTGTACACCGATCGGTACTGGTTCATATTGTGTACGTAGATACGTAAAACGTGCAAGAGGGAAACCATTATGTGCTTATGAGAGTTGATGGCAGCAGACCGTATTATTCGTTTCGGACCTCTTGATAAGTATAGAGGTGTGATTACACATGTCAATCACATCGCGATTACGGGCAGCATGGGGTTCACGCCCTAGCCTCAGGACGTGCGCTAGCAGCGCATGTCGGGTGTTTCAAGCGTCAACTTCGCGTCTCAATATCTCGGGATGTAATGGGAATATTGCGATGCAATCAACGCCATTGTGTATGTGCTTTGTCATGCTATGGATTGCTGAAGAAAAAATATAGGAGGTCCTTTTAAAAAAACATAAGTTTGTGTTAAAAACACATATGCTTTCGTTTTAGAATGTTTCCAAATATGTACATTCATGGGCCCCAGCCCTACATTGATACCGGTGAAAGTCGTTTTCCAATAGCTGTTATTGTTCTAGACATATTTTGGGTGGACAAGATAGCTGGGACACCCTGTATATATATATATATATATATATATATATATATATATATGAGGACAGTCCTGTTAATAGGAAAAGCTAATCAACAGAGTTACTCTTTTTACAGGATTTGACCGTGTGTTATGTGTAGAGAAAAGTAAATCAGACTATTCAATTCTTTTCCTAAGATCTTACCCAGCGGTTAGAAAGTAACACAGTATGAATAGTATTATATTGAAGCTAGGACAACTCGGTTCTAAGTTCATTTAGTGTTTTAAAACATGTACTAACCGTTGTCAGCCTATCCAGGTAATGAAGCAGTGAAGTACTGGAAAAGCAGAAGTATGAATTTTGCCTATTTTCTTGCTATTGTTTAAGTTGCTTCTTCAAATAAATATTACTCTACTTAATGTTGGACTACACCCTTATACATTACCTTTTTAAAAGAGAAAAATCTCAATAGATAACTTCAAGAAAGCTCAAACGTTTTATACAGAACATTTCACTTCACGAAGCCGCTTGCTTACTGGAACTTACTTTCAAAACCTATTATTCTTTGAACTAACTCTGTATAGTCATTTAACAGATTCTAGTAACTTGGTTTCACTCTCATTGCATTGCACATAAGCAAACTTTTATTATAACACATTGCAATAGTTGAGAAAACTTTGTTATTATTAACACAAAAACAAGTTAAATGGTACCTCTTTATATCAACTTCGCAATTCGTAAGTCTGTAAAAAAACTGGATGCCCAGATTAATCAAACACCAGGAAGGGACCCTATATAGGTGTATGATTAGGATGAAATAACAGGGTGAACCAGTTTCTTTAAAGTTTAAACACAGTTTAAATTATTGGTCCACGCTGTACAAAGGTAAAATTTAAAGAAAAAGTCTTATCTGTTGACTGTACGCTTGGGTGTGGCGGACAATTATGACGGCTACGCTAGCCACAGTATGGCCTGCAAGTATCTTGCTGTATGGGCTCAGTTTCTCTTCTTGGCGTCGTTCAATTTTACATACAATAGCCCAACAACTCGCAGCTATGACTTAAGCCTTTAGCAGTCTTCATCCGAAGCATATGTGTGCAAATTTGCAGGCAAAGCTTCTCCTGCTCCAAAAGGGTGTTGCCTCAATCGCTGCTGCCAGAGACTGTATTACTTACTTCGCGCGCTTGCTCTAGGCAGCGCGCCAATCCGTCCTTACCACCTTTTCCACTCCTCAGAGTCATTTTCGTTTAAAAAAAAAGCACACTGGCTTTTACATAACACCTATCTCTTACATTGTCCTAAGCGTGACCATTTCTTACAATTGTCAAATTTACATGAACATGAATAGTTTATATACACAAACATTTTAAAATGCCAAAGTTATCAGAAAATTACTTAAGGTAAAAAACAATTTAAATAGTATATTACATACATTAGTCACATAACGCAAAGAACTTCAATCTCCAGTATAAGACACTTTACATATACATAAAATATAGTACCAATATGCTAAAATTTTAAAGCCTATATATATATATATATATATATATATATATATATATATATATATATATATATATATATATATATAAGTCCCCAACGAAACTGCAGCCGTCATCAACCAAGTGTCCCGCAGCTCCTAAATGCGGATCCAGTACGTTAATATTTTATATTCTATATTAAAGTCTCGTAATTTGTTATTCTGCCAATGCCTGTTTGTTACTTTCCAAACCACATTTAAGCTTTTCTGAATTCCTTGTCCCTTCAGCACCCTGCCATAAAGCTCCATATCTGCAAACACTTTACTTTAAAATGAATGATTCATTTTAATAGCAATCTTCCCCATCACTGAGAATGGTAGTGGCAGTATTAGACCCTCGGGCAACAGGGTTGGCTGTATTATATGACATGGAGATACACTATACTGCCCATTACTTCCTTTAACAACTGGAAATCGAAGAAAGAGATTCCGTCTCATGGTGTCTGGAAATGTCAGTTTGTACAATGATTAATCAAGGCTGACCATGGGAATGTACATGAACAGAAAAGGCCGACCATACTGTAGTCGTAACCCTGACAAGAGCTCGCATTTCACACGATGACTGAAATAAAATGCGCGCTAGATTTACATATCATCAGGTTTCTCTGGATAACAAAAATATATATTTTAAATGCAAGCTTACAAGTTTATATCTTCTGATATTTTCAGTGGCACGAGAAACGCGGAGCGATAGTGGAACTTAGCTAACCTGTAGGTAGCAGTTGACTCCGGGTTGCCGATTCATCTCCCGATTAAATCACGAAGTCGTTTTGTTCCATGATCAACATGAGATGCTCTTACTAATTCTCTGAGTGCATACGCTCTCACCACAAGACTTTGCCAACAAGGTTCATTGCGGTGTATACCTACTCCACGACCTGAACTTTAAATTCATCTGCCTTAAAAAACCAATAAGAGCGTTCCTGACGGGTCCTGTTTAATAACTCGCTTCCAGAAATAAATGATACTGTAGTCATTGGTATTAATTTCATTTACAACCCTAACTGGACGTTACTACAAGAAATCGTTCACTTTTACAGGCGAGTTCTGATGGATCTCTGCACATCTGATAGATTTCCATTGCCTGGGTGGCCCTAATCGTCTACGTATCTTTACGTCCGTGGTTTTCTAATTCACAGAAAGAGACTGCTTAACGATTATCATATTCTTAGTGAAAATTAATAATTGTGAATTAGAGGAATTATATGGTACCAAGATCACCCTAAAATACTTTCATACGTAACGAATTATACTGTGTGGTTATTATTAAAATTAAACTTTCAAACGGCTGTACACATAACAACACTGGTCACAATGACATAAAATTGCAACGGAATATTATCGGAGAGGGAGAAAACGCATGAAAACTAAAACTTAACTCCTCCCGAACAGGCCATGAAGGCCCAAAGGTACCGACTGGCCGCCGTATCATCCTCAGCCCACAGGCGTCACTGCGGACCTGGAGGCGCATGTGGTCAACACACCGCTCTCCCGGCCGTTTGTCAGTTTCCGAGACCGGACCCGCTACTTCTCAATCAAGTAGCTCCTCAGTTTGCCTCGTAAGTGCTGAGTGCACCCTGCTTGCCAACAGCGCTCGGCAGACCTGATGGTCACCCATCCAAGTGCTAGCCCAGCCCGACAGCGCTTAACTTCGGTGGTATGACGGGAACCGGTGTTACCACTGCGGCAAGGCGCACAAAATGTATGGCAGACGAAAAATAAATAGTTACAAAATGAAGCAATAGATGGCGCTGAAAGCATAATTTTATAGTGATCGACTACAAATGACAAATTAATCATACAACAATGCCCAAGGTGTTAGTTTGGCGTTAAACAAATCAGTGTGCATGGGTGTACGAGTGTGATACTGTTAGTTACGTAAGCCCATCCACCACGGCAAGGTCATATCACATCGGATGGGAAAAATAGGTTTTTAACTATCCTGAAGACAAAAACCACATAAAAAGCATCAATCAAAATCAAATCGGATTATTAATTTCCGTGTGACTGGTGCAAAACATATTCAGTATGCTGTCCACTGTTTTCTGCAACAAGTTGAAATCGAGAAACAGTATGTTCCACAAATCATCGAAGTGTTTCCGGGGTCACGTTCAGAATGCGTTGCGCAATGTGTGCCTTCAATGCAGCTAATTTTTCAATCGGAACTCTGAACGCAACATATTTCAGACAGCCCCACAGACAGAAGTCACACGGATTAAGATCAGGTGATCCGGACGCCCAGGCTGTAGGGAAATGGCGGCTGATAACTCTAGCATCTGCGAAATCGCGCTTCAGCATCTGATTAACTGAATTTGCAATGTGCAGAGGTGTTCCATCTTGCACAAACATGATCCCATCCACACATCCACGCTGTTGGAGAGGTGGAATGACGTGGTTGGGCAAAAGACGTTCATAGCGCATACCAGTGACGGTATAGGTGACAGGACCGGAAGCAACTGTCTCTTCGAAAAAATGTGGCCCTATGATAAATGGTGCCGCAAACTCGCACCACACAGTGACCTTTTCAGGATGAAGTGGTTCTGATTGATTTGCGTGTAATTTTTCCGTTGCCATATTCGACAATTCAGTGTATTGATGTATCGTGTCAGATGGAAGTGGGCTTCGTCTGTCCGCAAAATCTCCGACGGCCAATCATTGTCCACTTCCATGGGAGCAAGAAGTTCTAAAGCAAAGGTCTCTCTAACTGGCAGGTCAACAGGAAGCAACTCGTGCACATGGGAAATTTTGAATGGATAGCAAAGAAGAATGTTTCATAGGATTTTATGTACCGTGCTCACGGGTATGTCCAATGTTCAGCCAATTCTCCATGCACTACACGTTTGCACATCACCACTCGTCTCCTCCTTCATTGCTGTGGCCACTGCTTCCACTGACGTCGAATAAATTCATTTCCTCCCTCTACTAGGCTGCACACCAAAAGAAAGCGTCTTTTCGAATTTTCGAATCAGTTTCTCCAGACCCACGGCAGTCATAGGACCAACGCCTTTTTCAAACTCTTCAGTGTCCGAAACTTCTGCAGAGCGACGAATGCACACTCATCATTCTTGTAATACAACTTTACAAGCAGAGCGCGACCCTGCATTGAGACTGTCACGGCGAACGTCCCAGAAGCGAAAGGAGGAAAAACCGTGTGCAATGGCTCGTGCGCATGACAGATGTTTTCATTTACATATTCTGACACGTACAGCGCCATCTATTGATCAATTTTCACACTATTTTTTTCTTCTGGCATACGTTTCCTCCATTCTCCGAAAATATTCCGCTGCAATTTGACGTCATTCAGACCAGTGGTTTTATTTCTATAGCGTTTTGAAAGTTTAGCTTTAATTATAATCATCCTGTACACTCCAAGAGAAAAAAAATTGGCACCTCGAAGGAGTTATCCGAATGGGCCGGTAATCGCTAGATGAGTTTTACATGTACACAAAAACAAACAATTACAATTTCAGAAAAATTTGGTGATTTATACATGAGAATGATCTCAAGTTGATGAAGTCAATAATGTGTTGGTCCAGCTCTGACCCTTATACAATTAGTTATTCTACTTGGCTCTGACTGATGAAATTGTTGGATTTCCTACTGAGGGATATCGAGCCAAATTCTATCCAATTGGCGCGTTAGATCGTTAAAATTCCAAGCTGGTTGGAGGGCTCTAGAGGTTTTTTTTTTTTTTTTGGTTGGGTTTAAGGGCGCTCAACTGCTGAGGTCATTAGCGCCCAGTCACTGTTGTTAGAGCACATGGAATCTGTTAAAACTCAAGGGGATGGGGGGACACCAGAAGGACCTGACAAAGATGCAGATAAAATAAGTAAAAAGGTTAAATGTCTTTGGACAAGCCAGTTAAAGTTATTAAACGCAGAATACGAGCAGCTGCTCGAGCGTCATCAGCTAAAACATCCGGTAAAGTAGATGGCAGGGACAGGACAACACGAAATTGACTAAAACGGGGACACGACAATAAAACATGGCGCACTGTTAATTCCTGACCACAAGGGCACTGCAGGGCCGGGTCACCGGAGAGCAGGTAGCGGTGGCTAAACCGGCAATGCCCAATCCGCAACCTGGTCAGAAGGACCTCCTCGCGCCGAGATGGTCGGGAGGATGTTGTCCAAGCAGTTGGGAGCGGTTTTACTGCCCGGAGCTTGTTTCCTCGGAGGGATGACCAAGCATCCCACCACAACGACACAAGCCTCTTACATACATCCCCACGAACGTCAGATGACGGGACACAGTGGGAGGCTGGCCGAGGCAGGAGGACTGCAGCCTTGGCTGCAGCATCCGCAGCCTCATTCCCAGGCACTCCTACATGTCCGGGAACCCACAGAAAGCTGACAGAACCACCATTATCAGCGAAAGAATGGAGGGACTGCTGTATCCGTTGAATCAAGGGATGGACCGGATAGGGAGTTCCAAGGCTCTGAAGAGCACTGAGTGAGTCAGAGCAGAGTACGTACGATGAATGGCGGTGGCGGCGGGCATACTGAACGGCCTGATGGAGAAGAAGGACTTGTGAGAGGGGTGGTCGGGCATAGACAACAGCCAGCAGGCATACCGACACAGCAGTACGTCGCGCCGGTAGGTCAATGGTAATTCGTTACATGTTTCACGCAACGTTTGCACGGCACAAAAATGTAGCTGGAATCGGGTTACAAGCTACAGAAGCACTTCACTTTTAGATGTGCCAGTAAAGGCTGGTTTGTTACAGATTACTATGTAAATCTGTGAAAAATACGAGGGCATGCTGAAAAATATATCACTGAATTTTATTATTCTGTTCTCAATATCGGTATACGTATTACATGTCATGTGTATTACTCCGACAACTTTTCCGCTCCTCAACGCAAGATGTAACCTGCCGCTAGACGACTCCGAATTGTAGCGTGTAACATGGCGGTGGTAACGTACCTACAGGTGACTGAAGTAATGGGATACTGATATGCAGATATACAGATGGCGGTAGAATCACGCACCGGTACACAAGGTATAAAAGGGCAGTGCACTGGCTGAGCTGTCATTTGTTCTCCGGTGACTGATGTGAAAAGGTTTGTGATGAACTTATCAGTTAGGACAAGGCGGCGAAATCTGGCGTAATGGGCTGCGGCAGCAGACAACAAACACGAGTGCTTTTACTAACAGCAGCGCCTCTCCTGGGCTCTTGACCATATCGGTTGGACCATAGCCTGGAAAACCGTGGCCTAGTCACATCAGTCCCAATTTCAGTTGGTATGAGCTGATGATAGAGCCCAAGTGCGGCACAGACCCCACAAAGCCATGAACCCAATTTGTGAACAAGGCACTGTTAGAGCTGGTGGTGGTCCCATAATGGTGTGGGCTGTGTTTTTCTAGGATGGACTGGGTCCTCTGGATGTTCAGCTACTTGTACACAATTTACAGCCATTCACGAACGTCATATTCCCAAACAAAGATCGAATTTTTTTGGTGACCGTGTGCCATGCCACCGGGCCACAATTGTTCGCGATTTATTTGAGAACGTTCTTGACAATCCGAGTGAATGCTTTGGCCTCCCTGATCACCTGACATGTATCCTATCTAACATTTATGGGACACAATTGAGAGATCAGTTGGTGCACATAATCCTGAATGGGCAACACTTTCGCAATCATGGGCGACTATAAAGGCATCATGCCTCAATATTTCTGCAGGGGACTTCTAACGTCTTCTTCAGTGCATGCCACGTCGATTTCTTTGCCGGCAATAAGCATGTCCGACACGATATTAGGAGGTACTCCATGACTTTTGTCACCTCTGTGCATGTGGGTGCGTGAGAAACAGCGTGTTGTAATCGAAAGTACGAATTCGAAGAGTTCGTCCACACACGGAGCACCCTCTCCCTCAAGGATGATAATACCAGACCACGCACGAGCGTTTCGACATCTGCAACACCGACACTTTGGGTTCACTGTCACCGATCATCCACCATAAAGTAACGATTTGGCCCCATCCGATTTTCATGTGTTTCCGAAACTTAAAGAACACCTTCGAGGCCTTTACTTTGACAGTGATGAATCGGTGCAAGCAAAGGTGACTGTGGCCCTGATAACAAAGTCAAACCTTTTTTTAGTGACGGTATTAACAAACTGGTCTCTCGTTGGGAGAAATGTGTTCGTCGCCAGGGTGACTATGTTGAGAAATAAACATGTAGATGTGAAGAATAAAGATGCAGAATGTTAACAACGTTTGTTTTATTTAAAAAGCATTAAGATTTTTCACATGAAATATTCGAATGCATTACTTTTCAGCACGCCGTCGTAATTAACGTTAGCAAATATATGCTCTTTATTTTAAATTAAGCAATACCGCAGCTATTTCACATCAAAGGCACACAATCTAATAGTTTTGCTGCAACTTAATTCAGTGATATTTTAGTAAATGGTAACTTCATAGGAAAGTGATGAAAGCAATTTTTACGACTACCGTCGTCATTATGGTAAAGAGTACGTTAGCCAAACAGTCTTGTGAGTTCCACATATAACAGTATTTTCTGCTCTAAACGGGAGGTACGTTAGGATAGCACGCCCGGTGCAAGCCGAGATAACGATCTTACCACATTCAGTGTCATGTACCACATCCGGTGGCAGGTCACACACTTTGTCTACTTCATACCCCCACTCCTCCTCCCTTGGGGAACCACTAGAAATTGATCAAGGTCACCCTGGGGAATCACTCAGGCCGTTGTGCAACTTTATTCAAGGTCATGACGTAATTATATAATAGTCACGTGTTATAAAAACGGCGGAACACCCTTTCCTTCCCCTCTCCACCCCTCCCTTACCCTGGCCTTCCCTTCCCTTCCCTTCCATTCCCTTCCCTTGCCTTCCCTCTGGACCAATGATAACTGGGACACTTGTGTGAAACGAGCTATTCTGTAGCTGGACAACATATGAAGAGGATGTGTTTATTTGTTAATAACAATATTACGTCACACCGGCAGAGACCAAATCCAGGCAGATATGTAAGTACTCTCGTAATTCCATATTTTAGCGCATTTTACACATTTTGCCCCTTTTGTATTTTTTCCAGTTAGGCAAGATGCACCGTCTGTTCCTGACCTCATGATGCTCCCAGACAATCTCAACGCTGTAAGGTCCTGAATTAGATGCTAGCGATATTGAGACACGTTCCCCACCTTCATCTTTTATAACTGAGGCACCTGAGTGCGTACCACAGGTTGTAGGATGTGTGTTTTGTTAATAACAAATTCGGTCACTAGAGGTATATTTGTTAATAACGAATTATTATTTTGAGAATTCAGCAGACAACACACCCAGGCAGATATATAATTATTCTCGTATTTCCACAATTTTACCATATTACCCGAGTTGTGTGTGTCAACATTGTGTCACGACGTCCCATCACCACGTAGCATCATGACGTCCATCGTGTCACATAGATGTGATGATGCTCTCAGCATTCTCCACGTTCATGTTCATTGCCAAGCCACCACTCCATTACTAGTGTGTGACGTCATGGTGTTATAAACGAACACATTGGCAGAAATAGACGTCATGTCGATGACGTCATAGAGAGTTCTATACTACCGATTTCTTAACAAAGAGTGTTTAAGAGATACCACACTACATAACAGGTTTGTGTGACGTCATAGAAATATTCTGATGTCGCCAACCACAGAAAGGCCTGCTGTATTTGTAGCACAGCACTGCAAAATACGTAACAACCCTAGTGGAAATCACACCGTCTGCAGAGTAGCCCGTCCCCTCAGACTGCGACGTGCGGCTTGAATTCGCGAACGTCGAAGCTTGTGGACACAGTGTCAAGCAATGGTCGGTAAATTTGCGATATAATGCACTTCTGTCTGGTGCCTAACACTGCTGCTGTATCAGTTCTGGATTATGGATCTCCCGTCCTTGTTAATGACGGCAAACATATCAAGATGTCGGTGAAAATATCAAAATCTGGTGCAAATACACATCGCTCTCCCAAAAATGGTTCTGGTTCAAATGGCTCTAAGCACTATGGGACTTAACATGTAAAATCATCAGCCCCTTAGACTTAGAAGTACTTAAACGTAACTAACCTAAGGATATCACACACATCCATGCTCGGGGCAGGATTCGAACATGCTACTGTAGCAGCAGCGCGGTTCCGGACTGAAGCGGCTAGAACCCCTCGGCCACATCGGCCGGTTACCGCTCTCCCCTCCACCCCTATATTCGCTGGATAATACCAGTACGGTATGCAACTCATCGTACGTTCGCGATCACCAGATCACGTATTAAGCGGGTGAATTCTCCATAAAACCAGTAACGTAATGCTGGACTTGTTACTAATACCGTCAATCAACATGCTCGAAAACACAACTGAGGACCGACATTCAGAATCAACGTAAGATAAGAGAAAATAGAGCGATCCTCTCTCTAGCACCGTTTTTTTGTGAGAGGCTCCTATACTGTGTGTGAGTGTGTGTGAGTGTGTGTGAGTGTGTGTGAGTGTGTGTGAGTGTGTGAGAGTGTGTGAGAGTGTGTGAGAGTGTGTGAGTGTGTGTGAGTGTGTGTGAGTGTGTGTGAGTGTGTGTGAGTGTGTGTGAGTGTGTGTGTGTGAGTGTGTGTGAGTGTGTGTGAGTGTGTGTGAGTGAGAGAGAGAGATTTTGTTCGGACTCATACATACGTAAGCACTGGACAGACAGTAAAATAGGCTTTTGTGGAACTTGTCTTGCGGTACGTATAGCCCACATCCGTTAAACCAACATGGTAAGGGTCTTAGGCTATAAAATCTCGTAGTTTGACGTAACACACCACGGCAATCCTAAACATGTCACGTATGCGATAAATAACAATTGAATTGAAGACTGATCGTAGGTAACAGCATACTGACTTTAGCACTGTGTAGTGGGACCATGACATCTGAAAAGCCGACGCTTCCGCGAGCTATAGCTGCGAAAGCATGTAAAGCTAGTTCAGAGTCTTGGTTCTGGAGGAGAAGACTGTCATGTGGAAATTGAACCTTTCCAAAATAGATTTCCACGTTAAAACTATAGGCATACAGCACCTAGCTTCTTTTAAGTATAGTATCGAGATGTGGTATTGGATCCTGCACTGGATTGCCCGTTCGACCAACTTAAATCCCATCGAGCAAGTGTGATATGCGCTGGGGAAAAATACTCGTTTTGCAGCACATCCACATGCGCCAACAACCATCCATCAGTTGTACCGCCCTCGTGGAGGAATGGAATCCTTTACCACAAAATATCTCACCAAACTTATGGCGGGTATGGAAACACGTTGCTGAGTATGCATTGCTCTGGCAGTCTGCGTTAGTATCGTAAAAGTGGTACACAAACAGTGAATTGCGTGATAACATGACAATATGACCACCAACAGCAAATGCTTTTTACTAACGATGATTATTCACTGTAGTAGCGAAAAACCATCAGGTATAGGTCATGATGGCGAGACTTCCAGTCACATGATCTTCTACATGTGATTGAATTCACACTATATTGCGTGTGCTGTGACGTGGACACCAAAGAATCGTGGGATAGGAGCGTGGAGTCCAGCAATGACGAGGAACATGCATAATGCTCCTCGGCACACCAAATATGGATAGTTATCGGTCTGTACTTATTAAAGAACCAGCTCACGTGTCTATACAAATGTGAAATACAGCTCCCAAGCCCGACAACCGTACAGAACAACCTGATAACGCTGTCCTAGGACAGTAGTATATGGATGACTTTGATAGAGTTTTAAGTGGAACTAAGACGTGTATTTTGATGAAATACTACGTATAATCTAGACTTAATCCTATCAATATGAAGATGTTTTGATAACGCGCATTACCAAGTGGGATAGGAGGTACTTTATGCTCACCCGAATAAAATTAAAACAAAAACAAAATTCGTTAATTCTTGACTTTTATTGGCAACATGTTATTTCAAAGAGTTACTGATCTGAATGCAGGGTCCAGCACCTGAGAACACCTTTCAGAATACTCTTAGCAATATCAGTGCAAGTTCAACAATAAGCAGTTCCATCATCGTGATCACCACAAAAAGAATTAAGAAATTCAGATTTAGTTCATTCTTGGTAACTTTTTACTCTAAACGTACTTTTTAAAGAGAAATTGATGTGCAAGTAACGCCCTGAACCAGGAAATATTCAATACAACATTCGTTGGTGAAACTGAGATCTGCTATTGAGAATTAAATTTTTGTATTAACTTTAACAGAAAAATATAAAATATGTTGTGTTGGCAGAAGAGCCAACACCGTGTTACTAGAGGAGGCCGAAATGCACGCGTTTTAGCTCACGCAGGCTGGCGTGAGGAGGGTAGAACTATACTGACGTGAGGTCTGGAACATGACAAGGAATTAGAATTCAGAAAGCGGACGTAATTAGTTGGATGCTTAACTTTAATCCATTAATGATGAACGTCGCTCTTGACGGTACATGAGTCACAATATTATCTGTTCAGAAGACATAGTAACTGAATATGCCGCCTTGCTAGGTCGTAGCAAATGATGTAGCTGAAGGCTATGCCAAACTGTCGTCTCTGCAAATGAGAGCGTATGTAGTCAGTGAACCATCGCTAGCAAAGTCGGCTGTATAACTGGGCGAGTGCTAGGGAGTCTCTCTAGACCTGCCGTGTGGCGGCGCTCGGTCTGCAATCACTGATAGTGGCGACACGCGGGTCCGACGTATACTAACGGACCGCGGCCGATTTAAAGGCTACCACCTAGCAAGTGTGGTGTCTGGCGGTGACACCACAAAATATGTATGGAATATGGTAGCAGAACCCTTAAAAACATTTTTTCAAACTTTAGAATGTAAAATATCTGATTAGATTACAACATTTTCAAGAGGTAAGCAAAAAGTAACCATCCCCACCCCCCTGCCACTGCGAGGGTTGACTCCTTAGTCCAATATTTACGCAACCACTGTAGCAGTCTTAAATGGCTCGGAATACATTTTTATACGTGCTTGCACCACCAGCATGAGATTGCGTAATCGATTTCCAAATTAAAATTATAGACAGGTAGATAATATCTTGTACACGTCAAACCCGGTTAGTTGATTATCCATACTTATAACAAAAACGTGTTAGTAGAGACTCCAGATGACAGTACTTTTACGAGAATACACCACGGCTAAAGGTAGGGTGGATGCGAGTTTATTTGCAGTGCGCATAGCGGTATACTAGAGGAGGAAATTCACTTTAAAGACACCTTACCCACTTCATAGCAAGAGAGTAATTGTTTATTTTAATTATAATAACACATGACGGTAAAATGTGAGACAGAGTAGATACGGAAGGTCACAAGCAGTCAGATATAGCAATCGAGATGACCCGAACGATTAAGTTCAGACTATCCAACAACATAGCGTTAAAGCAATGAGACACGAAGGAGTATCGACGCCGACGGCGCCTCAAATTATCCTTCGTCGACACACTTTCGCTCTCCACCAAGACACTACTTTGTATATGTCTCGAAATCAGTAAATCTGACACAGTTGATACAGCCGGAGAGAACACTGTATGAAAAGGCTAAACATACGATAAATGGGTTTAAAAAAATAGACAAACGCCAAGCAGTAATATTAGGTTCAAGTAGTTCAAATGGCTCTGAGCGCTATGGGACTTAACATCTATGGTCATCAGTCCCCTAGAACTTAGAACTACTTAAACCTAACTAACCTAAGGACATCACACAACACCCAGTCATCACGAGGCAGAGAAAATCCCTGACCCCGCCGGGAATCGAACCCGGGCGCGGGAAGCGAGAACGCTACCGCACGACCACGAGCTGCGGACAGTAATATTAGGAGCTACGTCATGTATTATATATCAAACTAATGCTATACATGTTGCGCACAGAATCCCTTTGTTTCGTCGTTTGTCAGCAAACTTCTCATGATTCGCCTATAGTAACGTCAACACTCAATCAGTGTGTTTCGATTCTGAAATGATACCAGTTTACACTGCATCCAACTATTTTTTCGATTGCAAAAGCATATAATGTGCAACTAGTATGTACTGGCTTGGAGAATGCCACAGCGTTCAGAATAAAGTAACACTACCGTTCCCTCACACACTAGCAGAACTATGGTAGTATGACAATTTCATCTTGCCTCTCTAGATGCCTTGGTCGTCGGTGGAGGGAAGGAGTGGTGATTCCTGCTGGAAACCAATACGCAAACTGGCATTACTGTGTGTATACAGCAGAATAACGTCAACACAGTACCTGCAAAAGAAATACATTAACGTTTGTGTGTGTGTGTGTGTGTATGTGTGTGTGTGTGTGTGTGTGTTTTTCTACCTTTGGTAATGGCACTTAGAGTTACCATTTGGAGGACTTTGGAAGACTAAGTATATACCCTGGATGGGTTGAGGCTCTGTAACGAAGGTGGATGGCACAAAAAAAAAAATAGCAAGCTCTGTCTGGTCTTGGTTGGTTGATTTGGGAGAGGGGACCATATCTGCTCATGTAAACAATAAGAACATATTTATATTTGTACACTTACACATGGAAAAGTAGATAAATGTCAAAAATATAGAAAGGGTCAAAAATTCGGTAAATAATCTGGATATTAAATGCTCATACAGGAGATATCTGCATTTACGCGTCCGAGAAACAACAGAACGATTCACACTAGGCCATCGGGCCACATTCGTTTGAGACTGTCCTGCTTCCGTTCTTTCTATGGCCATCCACCGCAGAGAGTCTGGTAGGCATCTTCTCTGTGCCATACTACACCGTCTGTGACTGTGTACTGACGTAAGCAGAAGATCAGAGCATCTGGAGATATGTCTTGGATGCTTAGCTAGAAAGCTCTGGATGAGTGGTCTATTACAACCACTACACAATCTGTCTCCAAATTGGCTGAGATCTGTGCTCAAGGTTAAGAGAAAGTGAACTCATTATAGATCAGTTGGAATAAATTAAAGCAACATACCGTTATTTCCCCGTCCTGTGTCTTTTTCACGATATAAACGTACAAAATGTCAACCATATGTCCGTACAATCCTGTTCTCCACGGAAGATGGCATCCTGGTCAACGGACAATCTTGCCAAAGATGACGTAACGCCATCTAGGAAACGAGGTGATGTTTGCCGGGTAGTCCCACATCCACAATCGCTGCGTACACAGTCACAGACGGTGCAGTATGGCACACAGAATATGCTTACCAGATTGTCTGCGGTGGACGTCCGTAGAAAGAACGGAAGCAGGACAGTCGCAAAATGATGTGTGAATCGTTCTGTTGTTTCGTGGACGTGCCGACAATTTATAGAGACCGAAACTGTATCCCGAAGACCAGGGCAGGGCTGACCACGTATGACTTCAGAAGAGAGGACCGTCATTTGGCTTTAAAGGCACGACAGTACCGCCTTGGTACTGCATAGTGACTGGCATGTGAGCTCGCAGCATGCGCTGGAGGTACTGTATGGAGTCAAACGGCGTGCAGAAGGCTTCGGCAGAGTGGCCTTTATTGTCAGAGACCTGCTGTATGTCTACCTCTGACGCGTCTTCACAGAAGATAACGTCTAGGGTGGAGTAACTAACACGCCAACTGGGCGGTCGAAGAATGGCCCAATGTTGTTCTCACAGATATGTCTCAATTTAGCCTGGGGACTGGTCCTCGATGGCTTTGCATCTTGAGGGAACGTGAAACACAGTTTCGGGACCCAGACAATGTGGAAAGAGACCGATATCGAAGAGGATCCCTAATGGTGTTGGCAGAGATTATGTTTACCACTCGAACCCCTATTCATGAAATTGTACGGGTGAATCGGCAAGCTTTAACTGCTGTCAGGTATCGTGACGTGATCTTGGGACCTCATTTGCTGTTGACGCGAGGTACTGTTGGCCCAGACTTCCTACTGATAGACGCTAATGCTCGACCTTACAGAGGGCGGGTGGTTGATGTTTTCTTGGAAACGGAAGATATTGCACGCATGGCTCGGCCTGCTCGCTCTCCCGATTTGAATCCCACAGAGCATATCTGGGATGTACTGGGGAGACGGCTAGTATTACGCCAGCATCCACCGACCACTCACCAAGACTGTGAGCATCTCTGCAGGAAGAATGGGCGTTATTGCCTCAACATGAGACTGATGGCAGCATCCACAGCATACCCTTTCGTTGTCAGGCTCACATTAACTAGTCGTCTAAATGTGTGTGCAAATACGTTAAGTTGGAAAACAGGAAGAACAGTTTTGTCTACCGTTATGCATGTTGCAGTTGTTTACGTACTGAATTATTTGCGTTTTTTTTTTTACTTTACTGTCACCTGTTATACTGTTATGTGGCGAAATAAAAGCAAGCTTGCAAACTTTCCGTTTGTTGCTTTAATTTTGGACACCAGTGTATATATACAGAGGGATGGAGAGACATGGCGTTACAGATATACGTAGGAAACAAAAATCATTATGCAGATGATGTAAAAGGTCGAGGGGAGTTGCGAAGAGTAAACATAAGAGGGCTAATGATAGCACCCTTGCGTAACTAGTGGAACGATGGTGCGTTCTGAAGAGACAGGATGAAATTACCATACTTTGGTTCAAATGGCTCTGAGCACTATGGGACGTAACATCTGAGGTAATCAGTCCCCTAGAACTTAGAACTACTTAAACCTAACTAATCTAAGGATATCACACACATCCATGCCCGAGGTAGGATTCGAACCTGCGACCGTAGCAGTCGCGCGGTTCCAGACTGTAGCGCCTAGAAACACTCGGCCACAAGGCCGGCAAATTATCATACTCCCATTAGTTCCATGTGAGTGTGTGAGAGAGAACGGTATTATTATTTTATTCTGAATACTCTGGCAGTTTTCAACCTAATACATTTTAGTTGCAAGCTATAAATCGTGGAATCGTAAAAAATAGATGCAGTGTATAATTGTATCATTTTAGAATCGAAACACATTGATTGCATATTGGTACTACTATAGGCGAATCATGAGAAGTTTGCTGATAAAGTATAAAAAAGGTCTCTATAGGCAACGTGGGTAGCACAAGTTTTATCTACATGACTCAGATTAGCTCCTAATACAACTGCTTGACGTTTGCTAATTTTTAACCCCATTTATCATACATTTACTCTTTTTGTTGAAAGTTCTCTCCGGCTGGTTCAGTTGTGCTTTCGAAACATATATAATGGCGTGTTTTCATGGTGAGTGAAAGCGTGTTTGGTAAGGATGGTCTAAAGCGCCGTCGGCGTGGATATTGCTTAGGATCCCAGCGCTATAGCGCTGTGTGGTGAGAGAGTGTAAACTTAATCGTCAGGGTTGTCACGATAGCTACATCTGTCTGCTTGTGAGCTCCAGCGTTATTATAATTTAAATAAACAACTACTTCGTTGCTGTAAAGTGGGCAGGGTATCATTAAAATGAAGTACCTCCATTAATATGCCGTCATGTATACAGAGAATGAAGTCGCATCCTACCTACCCTTGGCTTTCGAGTATTCACATAAAAAGAGTGTAATTACAACCACACTTACAGGTTATCACCGAAAGCACGGTCATATGAACTCTTTACTCATATGTTTTCGATATCAATAAAGATAATCGTCTAACTGTGTTTGACGTGTGCAAAATATAACTATCTGTCTACAAAATTAATTTGGAACCCTATTACGCAAATTCATGCCGTTCATGCGAGCTCGGAAAAAAAAATTTATTTTGAGCCGTTTACTAGTTAGCACACTGGACTCGCATGGGTAGGATGACAGTTGAAACCTGCGTCCGGCCATCCTGATTTAGGTTTTCCGTGGTTTCCCAAAATCACTTAAGGCAAATGCCGGGGTAGTTCCTTCGAAAGGGCACAGTCGCTTGCCTTCTCCATCCTTCCCTAATCCTTGCTTGTGCTCCGTCTCTAATCACCTCGTTGTCGACGGGACGCTAAACACTAATATCCTTCTTTTGAGTCGTTTACTACTACTGCAGAGATCGCATAAGCGTTGTACTACGGACTTAAGTCTAGAGTATGGGTATTATTTTATCAAAATACGAATGTTCTATCTGGCTGAAAAAGGAGTACCCACGTTAATTTTAAAAGCAGAACGGTTGGGGGTATTAGCGGGATTATAGTTCTGATTGGCCCAGGAAGAAAAGTTGGTGGTGAGGGATATACTTGGTGCTTAAATTGTAAGCAGCGATTATCCACAAAGGCGTCGGTGAGTTACGACAGGTTTTGCTGTGGTGGGATATCTTCTGCCTAGAATGACTGAGTGTCATTTGTGCCAGCTACCATATTGAGGTGATTACAGATACACTGTGCAAATTTCTCTACGACTCCTGGGGAGTTGTGGGACACTCCATTTCGCGATCTGGTGATCACGATTGTACGAGGAGTTCCATATCGGACCCGCGTTATCCAGCGAATAGCGGGGGGAGAACGGTTTGTGTTGCACCAGTCTATGAAATTTCCACCTACAGCTTTGGACCTGTTTGCCGATATTACCGAAGCCCGGCGATCCCTCATTCGGAACTGCAGCAATGTCAGGCGCTAGACCAGTGGGCTTACATCGCAACGTTGCCGGACTCTGTGACCGCAAGCAATGGCGTACGTGTCTACACACCCACACTTCAGGGTATAAGGGGAGGGCTACACTGCAGACGACATGATTTTCGTTGGAGTTGTTACGGATACTGAACAACTCTCTAGAGGTGCATTTTGTAGCACAGTGCTGAAAATTCAGTATCTTTGACTGGAGGTATCAGAATTTTACTATGACGTTAGACAATCTAGTAATGAAGTCTGACATTTCATATACAATATCTCTGGTTAGAATCGGTAGTGCTTAAAGAATTCTCTGTGATGTCATCGACACTACGTACCATTTCTGTCAGTGTGTTCGTTTCGGATAGTACGGCGTCACACACTGGTAATGGTGTGGTGGCTTAGCAATAGTACATAAATGGGAATTTTTCGATTTGCTGTAGGATTTTGGAACATATACTGTGATCGAAGACCATGAAGTACCTCGAAGAAAGCCGGTCGGGTTGGCCGAGCGGGCCTAGGCGCTACAGGCTGGAACCGTGCGACCGCCACGGTCGCAGGTTCGAATCCTGCCTCGGGCATGGATGTGTGTGATGTCCTTAGGTTAGTTAGGTTTAAGTAGTTCTAAGTTATAGGGGCCTGATGACCTTGGAAGTTAAGTCCCATAGTGCTCAGAGCCATTTGAACCATCTGAACCTCGAAGAAAACTATTTATTGACACATAGTCAACACGGATTCAGAAAATATCGTTCTTCTGAAACACAACTAGCTCTTTATACTCATGAAGTAATGAGTGCTATTTGCAGGGGATGTCAAATTGATTCCATATTTTCAGATTTTCAGGAGGCTTACGATACCGTTCCTCACAAGCGTCTTCTAACCAAACTGCGTGCCTATGTAACATCGCCTCAGTTGTGCGACTGGATTCGTGATTTCCTGTCAGAAAGGTCACAGTTCGTAGTAATAGACGGAAAGTCATCGAGTAAAACAGATGTAATATCCGGCGTTCCCCAAGGAAGTGCTATAGGCCCTCTAATGTTCTGATCTATATTAACGACATAGGAGACAATCTGAGTAGCCGTAGTAGATTGTTGCTGATGATGCTGTCATTTACCGTCTTGTAAAATTATCAAATGACCAAAACAAATTGCAAAATGATTTAAGTACGATATCTGTATGGTGCGAAAAGTGGAAATTGATCCTGAATAAAGAAAAATGTGAAGTTATTCACATGAGTACTAAAAGAAATCCGCAAAATTTCGATTACGCGATAAGTCACACAAATATGAAGGCTGTAAATTCAACTAAATACTTAGGGACTGCAATTATATATAACTTAAATTGGAATTATCACATAGATAATGATGTGGGTAGAGCAAACCAAAGACTGCGATTAATTGGCAGAGCACTTAGAAGGTGCAACAGGTTTACTGAAGAGACTGCTTACACCACGCTTGTCCGCCCTATTCCGGCATACTGCTGTGCGGTGTGGGGTCCGCATCAGGTGGGACTGACGGATAACGTTGAAAAAGTTCAAAGAAGGGCAGCTTGTTTTGTATTATAACGAAATAGGGGGATAGTGCCACAGACATGATACATGAATTGGAGTGGCAATCATTAAAACAAAGACAGTTTTCGTTGCGACGGGATCTTCTAATGAAATTTCAATTACTGTTTTTCTCCTCCAATTGCGAAAACATTCCCCTACACAGGGGGAAATGATCATCACGATAAAATAAGAGAAATAAGCGTTCGTACAGAAAAATTTAAGTGCTTGTTCTTCCCGCCCGCCGTTCGCGAGTGGAACGGTAAAGACACAGCTTGAAGGGGGTTCATTGAACCATCTTCCAGGCACTTTATTTGAATAGCAGAGTGATTACGTAGATATAGATGTAGATGTAGAAGATACCGAGGGCATCATCACATCGACGCGACACGATGGAGCTCATGATGCGACGTGGTGACGCTACGTCGTGGCACGATGTTGACACACATAATTCTCGTAATAGGTAAAATTCTGGAAAAATGAGAAAATTACGTAACTGTCTGGGTGTGCCGTCTGCTGGTGCCTTGAAATATTAATTTGTTACTAACAAATAGACCTCGAGTGACGTCATTTGTTATGAATAAACAAACGGAGCCTACAATCTGTGGTGCCCACCCAGCTGTACCAGTTGTAAAAGATGGAGTTGAGAACGTGTTTCTGGGAGCATCATGACGTAGGGAACAGAGGGGTGAATCTTGTGTGATAGAAAACAAAATAAAATGGGTAAACTAGTTGAAAACAAAGAATTCCGAGTGCTCTTACATTTCTGCCTAGGTGTGGTCTCTGGTGGTGCTACGTACTACGAAACTGTTATTAACTCCTGCTACAAAAAAGTGTACTAGTTATAAAAGATGAAGATGTAGAGGGGTTGCATGATTCTCATTGGCCCAGAGGGGCGGTAGGTGAGGGTAGGAGGACAGGGGGTTGCCGCCACTTTTGTGACATCTGACGACTATATATTTACGTCCTCACCTTGAATATAAATAGTACAATTGCCTGGGTGAGTTCCCTGTGTGACCGTGATCAATTCAAGGTGATTTTGCGAGGGATATGGAGTAGGGGAAGCAAGGAGACCAAATGGATAACCTGACACCGGATGCGTAACATGACACTGGATGTGATAATATCGTTATCTTGGCCTGAGCGCTCGCTGGTATCCTACTTACGTTTTGCAAGTTATCTTTCTGTATATGTTACGTCTGCCACAGACGGCCCCTGCCAGACAGACTACACTCACGACACCCCTGTCTACCATATAACATTCACAATCACTTGCAGGCGCAACCAAGAGGAAAACAATTATTCCAAACAAACAGAACATGCTAGAGACTAATGCGAACCTTTTCTGCAGAGGTCGCCTCACAGATGCAGAGAAAGTTGGAGTACTCCGCCGGCTTTAGAAGGCCAGCATAGTAGCAGTACAGCCAGTTCCTCGCCGAGCTAGGACCAGCTCCGACGGACCTCACCAACGCTCTTGATGAATGGTCGTTTACATGTTATTTGTTTTCTTTGTGTGTATATAGTGATTGTTCGAGAAGTATAGTTCAGTTTCAATAAACGACATTATACTGAGTGTTCGCAATACTGAGTATTCTTCAGTGGCGACGAGTATAGTGGAACGAATCGACGAACATCATGGTTACGACAGCATCACCTACGGAATGGCAACAATTCTTTCAAGGACTTCTGCACCAGTTTTTGGAAACTCAGACACAAATGATCGCTGAAATCCGAAGCCTCTACCGTACCGCGAAGCCACCTCCGTTCCAAGCATTAAACGAGGAAGTTGAGGAATGGGAAACATACGAAACATACGAACGATTCATCAAGTCACCCAAGAAGACAGGCAGCGCCCTTTTTTCTTGTCATGGACCCAATCGAAGATGTATGTGCTGCTCACGAAACTACAGCCGCTGGACTCCGACTCCCTCACTTTCACCGCCATCTGTGCGACGTTAAATGCTTGCTACAAACGCTATCATGTCCTCGCAGCCCGCATCGAGTTCTACCAATGCCGGAAGAAACCCGAGCAGACCTATCGCCAGTGGGCCGCCGAGCTGCAAGGTCTCAGCAGGAAATGTAAGTTTCACACACATCTTTCCTAGGAATCATACGGTGATGACATGGTGCGGGACCACTTGATGCAAGCAGCGGCAGACGCCGCTTTCCGCCACGACGCCCTCCAGTTAGAAGACCCGTCCCTCGAGCAGGTCGTAGAACTAGCCTGTAAGTTCTAAATTTCTACAGCCGCCGATCGTCGACTGGAATCTTGGGCAGATGTAGCAGCCATCCGTGACGACGCCACGATGGACATCGAAGACGTCGCAGCAATCCAGGGCTCAACGAAGCGCTCCTACTGCCGCCGCGGTCGGACACCGCCTGCACAACAAGATGCCGGGTCGCACCATCCTGGCCGGAGCCAGAAGCCACTGCAGCAACAGCAAAACCAGCAACGTCGTCGTGGGGATCGTCTCCGCCTGCCCTCCTGCCCCACCTGCTATTCAACACATGATAGAGAAGATTGCCCAGACCGCCGAGCGCAATGTATACACTGCGGCAGGGAAGGCCATTTAGCGTCCGTTTCTAGCGCAAAAACACCCTTCTCCAGAAACCGTCAGCCCAGGCCATATCCAGACGGCTGCAACATCATCCCAATGGACGTCAACCGGGTAGACAACTCGTCGACATCAAAAATTTTTATAGACGTCACTATCAATGACAAACCTCTGCGTCTGCAAGTGGACACAGGCACAGCAGTATCCTTGATTAATTACACTTCATATGCCAACATTGGTTCACCACCCCTCCCTCCAGCCCCTAAGCGCCTACTGGCGTACAATAAGCAAGGGATAGCTGTCCTAGGACAATTCACGGCTCAAGTCAAGTACAAATCGGTTCACCATCCAGTCACGTTTCTGGTTGTCAACAATTCATCCACAGCAGACTTATTCGGACTGGACGCCTTCCGCTTATTCGGATTTTCCATTGTGGACGATGGTCACCTAGAGTATCAGTACGTTCCTTTTTCTGAAGTTGATGCACTCTGTAATGAATTCCAGGACCTGTTTTCACCAGGCATAAGCTGCGCCAAGGACTTTGAGGCCTCGCTCCAACTCCGTCCCACTGCCCGGCCCCGCCACTTCCGGGAACGCCAGGCACCAGTGGCACTACAACAGCCGCTCAAAGAAGAACTCCAACGTCTTCAAGATGAAAGGGTTCCCCAGCCGGTGCGGTTCAGCTTGTGGTCCACGCCTTTAGTCATCGTGCAGAAGCCAGGCCGCCGCCTTCGCCTCTGTGGTGACTTTAAGTCTACAGTCAACCCACAGCTTCTCGTTAACGACTATCCCCTTCCACGACCGGAAGATCTTTTTCGCAAATTGGCAGGGGGCTCCTACTTTACTAAAATCGACCTAGCAGAAGCATATCTCCAAATTCCTCTTGATCTTTCCTCCCAACAATACACTGTTACAAATACTCCTTTTGGCCTCTTCAAACTAAACCGACTCAAGTTTGGTTTAGCCAGTGCTCCTGCAATCTTTCAAAGATACCTTGAACAACTTCTCACTGATATCCACGGCTGTATAAATTACTTAGACGACATAGTCGTCACAGGGTCCTCCTCCGAGGAGCTCATAGCCAACCTCCGCCTCCTCTTCCTCTGCCTCCGAACTGCGGGTCTGAAATGTAATATTTCTAAATGTTCATTTTTCCAACAATCTGTTTCCTATCTCGGTCACATCATTTCTAAGAATGGCATTTCTCCATCTTTCTCTTATATCGACGCCATTAACAACCTGCCCAGTCCCCGGGACCTTCATCATTTGAAATTCTTCTTGGGCAATATTTGGTATTACAGGAAATTCGTTCCTTCTGCAGCTCAAGTGGCAGCACCCCTGTACCACCTCTGCCGCAAAAATGTCCCATTCTGTTGGACACCAGTCTGCGAGACCGCCTTCCATACCCTCAAACAGCAGCTCCAATCTGCTGCATGTCTCATGCCTTATGGTCCAAATCTTCCTTTGATACTTCTTACGGACGCCTCTGAGTATGGTGTGGGCGCCGTCTTGTCTCACAAATTGCCAGATGGCACAGAGCGCTCCATAGCATACATCTCAAAAGCTCTCTCCACAGCAGAAATCAAATATTCCCAAATCGAGAAAGAAGCACTTGCCATGGTTTTTGCCTGTTCCAAGTTCTGTCCCTTTCTCTATGGCAAGTCCTTTCACATTATTACTGACCACAAACCGCTCCTCTCTTTATTTGCGCCTTCCGCGCGATTACCGACCAAAACATCCCAACGTGTCCAGCACTGGGCGTTGTTCCTATCCCAATTTCGCTACACCATGCATTTCCATACCACCTCCCAGCACGCCAACGTGGACGCCTTGTCACGTCTACCACAAGGTCCGGACCCTGCTTTTGACCAGTTGGACCTCCTCGTTTTTCAGATTGATGATGACCTCCAAGAGGCCCTGAAGGCATTTCCCAGTTACAGCTGTCAAAGTAGCTGCAGCCACCACAGCTGATTCCCTCCTCCGAGTCGTTCGACACCGCGTTCTGCGTGGTTGGCCATCCTCGCCGCCTCCTCAGGATCAATGCCACCTCCGGTTGCACTATTCCATCCGTCCCCGGCTTTTGGTGGTGGATGGAGTCCTCCTTCGCTTAGATTCAGCAGAACTGAGGGTCATCGTTCTGAGATCCCTGCAGCCGACGATCCTCCACATTCTTCACCAAGGGCATTGGGGGATCGTTCGCACCAAATCCCTTGCATGAAGGCATGTTTTTGGATCGGCCTCACATCTGACATCACAGAGATGGTGCAGCGCTGTACCGTCTGTGCCCAACAATTGCCCCGTCCCCCCCAAAAATACCTTCCCTGGCCTATGCCGAACGGTCCCTGAGAACGCATCCACCTTGACTTTGTGGGACCATTTCTGGGCCACCAATGGCTCCTATTCGCGGATGCATTTTCCCATTTCCCGTACGTCATTCGGTGTTCAGAAATCACCATGCATGTTACCTTATCAGCCCTCGCAAAAATATTTTACTTGAAAGGATTACCGAAAGCCATAGTCACAGATAATGGACCACAATTTCGAAGCCAGGAATTCCTCTCCTTTTGCACCGACAATGGCATCCACCATCTTCTTACCCCGCCCTTCCATCCCCAATCCAATGGGGAAGCAGAACGCCTGGTCAGAACTTTCAAGACACAAATGCTCAAATATACCAAAGACCACTCCCTTGAAGATGCTCTGACGCTATTCCCCAGTTCCTATCAAGCTACTCCGATAGGGGACTAAAGCCCAGCGGAAGCACTCCAAGGCCACCAACCTAGGACTCTCCTACATCTTCTCTTGCCCTCTCCGAGAATTCAGATCCCTCCTGGACAGTCCTGGTTCTTCCCTGGCTCCTTAGTCTGGACCCGAGGTTTTGGCACTAACGCAGGTTGGCTGCCCGCCGTAATCCAGAGTTCCCGGCGTCGCCAACTTTTTGATGTCATCTTGGATGGCCACATAGTCCGTCGCCATCGAAATAAATTGCGTCCTCGCTACCCTGCGCCACCTGCACCGCATCCTGCGACACAGACCACCGCCACCTCTACAACCCATTCCGGACCACCTACACAGACCCCTCCACTAATGCCATCTCATCATTTCATGGGTGACATTTCAGGGCATCAGTCGCCGCCACCAGCACCACCGCCAACACAGCAGCCGCAGCCGACGGACCAGCTGCCAGGCCCCTCTTCAGCGCCTCCCCAACAGCCAATGGCCACCGATGAAGACGAACCGATGCCACTGGTCCCACACATGCCGTCATCACAACCAGTACGCCGGTCAGCCTGCATCGCAGGACGTACAGCACCATATTCTCCAAGAGGCAGCCTCCACAGCCTCCTCCAGACAGCCACAGCCGCAGATCTCCATGACGTAGCAGCCGTCGATCTTTTGCGCGGCTCCCCCCGCCCCCCCCCCCCCCCCTGGAAGGGAGGAATGTTACGTCTGCCACAGATAGCCCCTGCCAGGCAGATTACACTCACGACACCCCTGTTTACCATATAACATACACAAGCACTTGCAGGCGCAAAAAAGAGGAAAACAATTCTTCAAAATAAACAGAACTCGCTAGAGACTAATGCGAACCTTTTCTGCAGAGGTCGCCTCACAGACACAGGGAAAGTTCCGCCGACCTCCGCTGGCTTTATAAGGCCAGCGCAGCAGCAGTACAGCCAGTTCCTCGCCGAGCTAGGACCAGCTCCAACGGACCTCACCGACACTCTTGATGAATAGTCGTCTACATGTTATTTGTTTTCTTTGCGTGTATATAGTGACTGGTCGAGAAGTGTATTTCAGTTTCAATAAACGACATCATACTGAGTGTTCTACAGTACTGAGTATTCTTCAGTATACATCCAGTAATTATGAACAGAGTATTGCACAACTCCTATTACGGGCTTCTAGGTATTGTAGAGGTACTTAGTACATAAAAATTTGATAAGGAACCCATGTAAGTTTGAAGATAGGATCACTTTTACGGAACGCACCCAGAGGAGGAGTGAGTTCGGATTTGTGTCCTCTACAGGAGTCCATGATACCGGCAATTTTTCGAGCACCAGCCGTCGGGTTCTCTTCTACGTAACGAAATACTTCCTCTTCAAAGTCAAGACTGCGACGCTTCTGTGGAGAACCACGGTCAACCCTACCAGCTGCAGAGGTGCTAATTTCTCGAGGAGGGGAAACAATATGTGTTGTCATAATTACGATACAGCCTGACGACGATTGGTTGATTTGGGAGAGGGGAAAAAACCGCGAGGTCGTCGGTCCCATCGGATTAGGGTAGGATAGCGAAGGAAGTCGGGCCTGCCGTGTCAAACAAACCATCCCGGTATTTGCCTGAAGCGATTTAGGGAAATCACGGAAAACTTAAATCAGGATGGCCAGACGCGGGCTTGAACTGTCTTCCTCCCAAATGCGTGTCGAGTGTGCTAACTACTGTGCTACTTCGCTCTGAGACTGACGATGGCGCTCCTTTCTGAGTTTATGTGGTAATGCAAACTGGGAGATGTGAAACCGATCCGATCTTCAAAGTTATTTGATACCGCCTGACAAAAAAAGTAAAGCACCCAGAAGGAGAGGAGGAAACAAAATGAAACTTCACTGGCTGAGAAAGTACGTGATGATGTTGCAGTGATTACGAACTCGTGACAAATTTCGAAATAAGTCGGCAGGATGAGCCCACCTATCAGTATGACGTTGCACCATTCTCTGGCTAGGATGAACTCACTGATTCGTTTGCGACGGTTGTCATAAAGCCTTTGTATCCTCCATGAGGCAAACTGCCCCACAGCTGTTGTAACTAGTCTTTGATATCCTCGATAATGAAACTACGATGAAGTAGGTGCCCGAGCGGAGTCCACACATGATCTGTCGGGGACAAATCTCGGGGTGTTGTTGTCCAGATGAGTGCCTCAACACAACTCAGGCAATTCATACAGTCACGAACCGTATGTGGACGAGAATCGTCCAATTTAAAAAATCTGTCACGATACTGTCGCATGAGAGGTAATAAATGCGGACGCGGGATATGTGGGATGTACTGTTGTGACGCCATATATCCCTCAATAACTACTAGCTATGTCTTGAAGTCATACCTGATGAGTCCCAAAACCATAACGCCAGGCATAACACTGCCTTTCCTCTCCAAAGTATTGGACGATTGGGACCTCTTCCCAGGTCCCACTGTACTCGCCAATGCTGGTCGTCCGGTGTAGTGCAGAACCGCGATTCTTGGCTGGACACAGTGCGACGCCAGTCATCCGTAATCCATGCTTCCTGGTCGCGCACCACGGTACCGTTGTGTTGTGTTCGAGGTAGCCTTAACAAGGTGCGGCAATTCTCTAGTCTAGTTGCTTCTAGTCTCCGACCAGTCACACGGTATGACACGGAATGTTGCCGCGAATCTTTTACTTGTTCTGGAATGACAGGAGCAAATGTGACTGTGTTACTGTGTTCCTGGTGCACAATACGGCGATGCTCCCTGGTAGTGGTCAGATTTCGTCAAGTTTTACCTAAACGACGAGGATGCTTGCCCTCACATTCCCATGCAGTCACCAGTCTGGTCACTCTCACATCGGAATGCCTCACAAATCTGGATATTGCGCGATTCGGCCATCCAGCCAAATCGATACCCGCAATGAGGCCACTTTCAGTTGCCGACGTATTATATAATAACGCTCTTACAAGAGTACGCGTCATTTCCGTGACCTCCACAGTAACCTCCCAAAATATGACACTGTTCACGCCACTTTGATGCGCTACCAAGCCTGTAACAACACTAAACACGAAGAACACTTATGCACACTTGAAGTAGTTCTGTCAGGGAAAACTGTAACTCTAATCTTTTGTATACCTGCCGACAGTGTGTACGTTGACGTAGTTACAATGACATCCGACCATGAATCCTGGGTCGTTCACTTTGTTTGTCAATCCGCGCTTATCTTGACGGTGCATTTTCAGGTATGTGTTCCTCATCAAAATACTATCTACAAGACACTCCTACAACCCCTGGAGCCGTATATAATGTTCTCCTATCTTAGCATGTTTCCTGCTTTTCATGTGAGTCGGGAAAAGAGAACCCAGCTCAACATCCACATAAAGTGCGGAAAATAATGAGCAGACGATGTAGAACAGAGGACGAACACACTTAAACCCGCAGTCGGATTCCACCACTTCTCAACTCATCTCTTGTCCACAACGAAAGCGCTGTTGCATTACGCTGTCTGAGTAGGTACAAGATTGTGTTGATCACAAAACATAGTATCCCGTAGTAAAACGCAGAAAAAGAAGAACAAAACTAGAAAATTATGGAAACAACATGTTATTAATTACCATTAGATGGTACACAGGTCTTCAACTGAGTAATTTGTAGGGCAACAATTTTTCTAATATTATGTGAAGTATATTCAATGATTTAAGTGTAATGAATCTATCCATTATATACTATTTAAATCGGCCAGAACCTTTATTGAGGATTAACTTACTTTTATTCGTTTGCTCTGATAGGTTTTGTGACCTTGGCTATACCTGACAACTATTTTCCAAGATTAGATGTTTGGAAAGTGAACGCTGTTCCCGAATTCCATTCACATGTGTTGTGTCTTGTCCTTGATACTAAGGCCTTGGCAACTACAAAATGCAAATGCTTAACATATTTCTTTAGGAAACAGGGTTGACGCACTGACATTAATATTTCCATAGCTGCCAACCATCAAATAAAAGAGGGCACTACTCAATAGCTAGTGCATTAAATGTATTCGCAATTGAGAATATTGAAAACCATCAGCTGTAGAATCGAATGACAATAATGAAAATTCGTGCCGGACCGGGTCTCGAACCCGGATTTCCCGCTTATCGCGAGCATGCATGCAGTTCAAAGGAACTTTGCATCGTAATCGGAATAACACAGGCGCTACAATATCGCAATACCTAGTGACTATACGAAAACTCTTTGAGGTCTGGCGGAGTTTTATTCACTGAATTTCCGTATGTGAAAGTGTAATGTCGTATGACATGGTTCGCTGGGATAGCCCACGAGGTGGGTTCAGCCGCCTGTCGGAAAGCGTATTCTTCACCTGTGCGCAAAGGGCCATTTCCTTGTGGATATGCGAGAGGTGGGTCGTATGTGTAACTGTGGAGTTCAGGTAAGCCTAAGGGATGTGTGTATCGCTAAACGTGGAAGCGCTGTTATAAATATGACTGAAGATAGTGCGGTGAGTCGCGGTTTGGGGGAGGGAGGGGGGGAGGCCTTGATGCTCGATATCTGTTTGAGCTAGGAACATGAGCTCAGAAGTGTTTCGTTTAGCCCCGACCGGCGGTCATTTGTATAGCCATTCTAACATCTGACTTACTTTAGCTATGTTAGAGTATATTAAGAAACGTTTAGAACGACAAATCGGAGCTGGCGACCAGGAAAATTGTGCGAATCGCTTAATTCCTCTTGCAGAAGATTTTAATTTCGCCGAAATTAATGCTCAGATAATGGCACCATTTGTATGTGCACCGCTCCGATTACACAATGAAGTGCCAAAGAAACTAGTATAGGAATGCGTATTCAAGTACAGAGATATGTAAACATGCAGAATACGGCCCTGCAGCCGGCAACGCCTATATAAGACAACAAGTGTCTGGTGCATTTGTTAGATCGCTTACTGCTGCTACAACGGCAGGTTATCAAGATTTAACTGAGTTTGAACGAGGTGTTACAGTTGGCGCAAGAGCGATGGGACACAGCATCTCCGAGGTAACGATGAAGTAGGGATTTTCCCGTACGACCATTTCACGAGTCTACCGCGATTATCAGGAATCCGGTAAAACAACAAATCTCCGACATCGCTGCCGCCGGAAAAAGATCCTGCAAGAACGGGACCAACGATAACTGAAGAGAATCATTCTAAGTGACATAAGTGCAACCCATCCGCAAATTGCTGCAGAATTAAATGCAGAGTGTGTAGGTACACGATGAAAGGCCCCAGGATGCCATAAAATTAAGGTTTGACAAACAAAGTGACATCAAGGATGATTCGTATCAGCATGAGTTAGATATAGTAGTTAAAGTCAAGGAAGAATAAATACAAGCAATCATTAAGGTGAAAATATTTAACACTGACACACAGTTAATTTTACATACAGGTTCAACTACTGACCTAATGTCAAATGCATTTTTTTGTGAATTGAAGTAGAGAGGCAAGTTCCCAACATTTCCTGTTCAAAATTTCAAGGTGCAAACTGCTACAGGCAGTAAGACTAAATTGGTTAAACATCAGGCACTTATTCCATTACAAATTGAACATTTTACAGTGAAGTGCAACTTTATTATAATCGACAAACTTATAGTTAATTGTCTTATTGGCATGGTCACGATTAGAACATACAAAACGCAGATTGACATAGGTAATGGTAAATGCCACTTTTTTTGCAATGGATCAGATCTCTTCTATTGATTTAGTCAGAACACCTAATGAAAGTAACAAAAACAAACTAGAGTCAAATGTAGTGGTACAATATTCATTTCCAGCCGTATATTTCACATATAAATTTGATACTGAACAAGAAGCAAACACCGAGGTTACTTACGAAATGGTAGAGCAGAAACTAAGTGAATCACAGGTACTAAATGAGATGCAACGAGAAGACCTTTCTAACTTGCTATTTAAGTATGCCAATGTTTTCAGTAAGAAGCCAGGAGTAATCAAAGATTATGAATATAAATTTGAAGTCGACCCGCATGAAACATTTTGTGAAACGTTATATCCTATTCCATGGGCAAAAGGAGAGGAATTAAGGGAAGAGATCAATCGTATAAGTAAATGGGCAATTATACAACCTCCATTTTCCCCCTATTGTAGTCAAATATTACCAGTAAGCAAACCAGATGGTTCTGTAAGATTAAGTCACGATGCCAGAGGTATCAACAAGATTATAGTACCAGTACGCATAAGACCAGACAACTTGGACGAACAGCTTCTGAAGTTTGACAATAGAAAATATTTTAGTAAACTCGATCTCAATATGTCCTACTGACAAATAAAGCTCCACGAAGAAAGTCGAAAGTATACAGCATTTGCTTGTGGTGGCAGAAGTTACGAATTCCGTGTTCTACCTTTTGAATTGAATGTTAGCGCAGGAGTGTTTATACTTGCATTGGACTAGGTTTTAGGGACAGAAGTGCTTAGCAAAGTCTCTGTTTATGTAGACGACATGCTAATAGCCACACCCACGTGGCTGGGACGTATCAGACTCATTGAACAGGTGCTTCAACGATTTGCAGATTACGGAGTAACAGCCAATTTAAAAAGTCTAGTTTTGGTAAGGAGCAAGTCAAATTTCTGGGACATGTTGTGTCAGAACAAGCTATATTACCTGATCCGATGAAACTTGATGCCATACACAATTCTTCAGCTTCAAGGAATAAAAAGCAACTAAAGGCCTTTTTAAGACTAGTTTCGTTTTTTCGTAAGTTCGTACCACAACAACTGATGAACAGTGATGCATTGCTCAACTTGTTACGAGAAAATTGGATTTGGTTATGGGATGACAAGTGTCACGAGGACTTTAATAACATTAAGCAGGAATTACTCAATGCAAACAATCTTAGCTACCGTGACATGTCCAAGGATATTTGTCTATGCACAGATGCCTCATCTCAAGGGCTGGGGGCATGGGGCATGCTTATTCCAGATGCGAGAGGAAGAAGGTAAGGAAGTACCCAAGGTCATCCGTTTTGCTAGTAGCACGTTATCAGAAGCAGAAAGATCTTACTCTGTGTCAGAATTGGAAAGTTTTCCTGTAATATGGGCATTTAAAAAGTTTGAAAATTTTTTTCGGGGGCAAGAATACGAAAGTTTATTGTGACCAACAATCACTGTCATTCCTTTTAACATGTAAACTATTACACCGTCGGTTAGCTAGGTGGTGTCTATATTTACAAGAATTCAGTTTTGAGATCATTTATGTTAAAGGAAGTCAAAATGTTATCGCGAATGCCTTGTCCAGGTTACCACAAGGTTTAGAGGAATTTTATAAATTAACAGAGCAGGCTGCGGATATCATAACGTTATTAATCCAAGGTGCAGCACAACAGTCTGATGACCATACGTTTTGCAAGCAAATGAAAATTATACAACAGCTAGATCGCAGATGGAGTAAAGTCATGCAAAACCTTAAGTAAGATGAAGGTGGAAAGGTAAGTAAATGGTATCAGGAGTACAAGGGCGTTTTGTTTCATAGTGTAATGGAACTGACAAATAGACGTCATTTTATTTTATTATACACTAAAGTCGTGTTAAAAAAGCTTTTGCTTCAGATAATACTAAGTTAGGTGTTGCGATCAATAATCGACATTGGAATTGTATGTTCTTTGTAGCTTATGACCGTGATCTTTGGTCTACAACGGGTTTTCGGCCACTTGAGTGTTGGCCGCGGATGAGTGTAGTTGTGTATATAGTTTTGGCAATAAATGTGTTTTTGATACAAAGAAACCGTGGAATACTGCGTCATTTTTCGATAGTCCAGTAATAATTAAAAAACCCGCACCTTTTCTTGGACCCAGAGCAGCAAAGGAGTCATCGCCTAGACAACGAGAAGCCACATGGACAACGCAGACTCAGCAGCATCAACAAAGGAGACATAATGGCCAGCTCTACTAAAGTACTATACAGCCATCAGCCACACCGTAACGGTGTCCTTATGGAGATAACTTTTCCTGCACAGTAGAGCGGGTTCGTGACAACTGGGGGCTCTTTGCCGGGATTAAGACATTTATATGTACTGGATTGACGAAATCTGTTGTGCAGAAGTCTAATGACCACGTGGTACGAAGAAGTGCTATACATGGAAGTCAAGGGAGCCGAAACGAAGCAGTAAAGTGGACTGACCACACGTGTGAGGTCCCAGACTGAAAAGATAAGTACATTTGTGTTGTGCTGTTTATTCCTTTTATTATTTTGTGCGTGAAATTTCACGAAAATGACCATTGTGAAAGAGGAAAGTGGTGCTGAATCCGAGCAGGATTGTGAAAATTTGTTAGTCTTTGGGGACGTAGACGTGCCGATAAAATCGGAAGATGAGTCAGTCAAAGAAGCGGATCAAAGTCTTAATTCATCAGAACGTGAGACGTCGGACATTAAATCACCGTTACAAATGATGGAACAATCGTTAGCTTTAAATCAGACTGTTGCAGCCCGCTTACAAGCTAATGAAGAACAACTGCAAAGCATGAATCAGACGGTCGCGGACAGTTTTCGTGCTATAAATCAGAAAGTGTCGCGTCTAGAGGAAGTTATGAACAAAAAATTTGATAATGTCTTCCTTTGGGGTAATAAACTTCGCAACGATATATCAAAGATAGACAAGAAACTTAGCAAGGCAGAAACAAAGATTTTGGCGGTAGAATCTAAAGTGGGAGAAGTAAAATCTAGTCTGAGTAACAAAATTCAGTCTGCAAAAAATGAACTGGTCACAGACAGAGAGAAAAATGCAAAGTGTTTTGTTAATGTTAATAGTCAAATAGATACAGTTTGTGTAAATGTAAAAGCTATGGCAGTAGATCTTGAAAGTAGAGTAGACTCGAAACTAAATGTTGTGAATGATAAAGCGGAAACAGTCAGTAACACAGTAAAACTCCACGAGATGGAAACTAAGACAGATGTGAGTGAATTAAAAAGTACAGTATCAGAGTTAAACCAAAAGTTTGAAATATTTAGCAATGATGTAGCTAGCAAAAATTTTTCTATGAACATATGTACCTTATTATCCAATATTCCAGTTATAAACTTTTCTAATGAGTGTAGTTTGCATCCTGTTGACTTTCTGCAGAGTTGTAGAGACAATTTTTTGCCCAATATGAGTGAAAATTTCAAAATTAAGTTTGTTAAAAAATTTTTGGAGGGGGAATCTTTGTCATGGGCCAATCAAAAATTTTTCTATGGACATGTCTTATGCAGAATTTGAAATTGAGTTCTTAAAACGGTTCTGGTCAGAAACTGAACAAGCCAGGATAAAGAGCGAGTTACTGAATGGACCAAATTATAGAGAAACACAGGGGACTATGAAACAGTTTTGTAAGAATCAACTGAAGAAACTTGTACGTTTGAGTAAACTCTTTGATGAGCTCACACAGATAGATGCTTTAAACAGAAGGTTGCCAACAGATGTGCAATGGGACCTAGTGTATGGACCAGATGACAACATTGAACAATTTTTAAACTATGTGGACAAACTTGACAGGATTATAGACAAAGTGGGGAAACCAAAAAACTATTTCAATCACGCACAAAGAGGTGGGGATCATAGTTGGGGAAACACTAATTTTAACAGGAGGGGAAACAGTAGGCCCAACAACCATAGTTTTCATCATAGGGAACAAAATAGTCACAATATTAATAATAATTTCCATTCAAGGGAAAACTATAATTTCCATTCAAGAGGACAATCTGGGAACAATTGGAACAGAAGTAATAACAGGGAGTCTGAAAACAGGAATTGGCGTGAACATAGTGACACCAGGAGTCAAAATGCTATGGGAAGTCATGAAGTAAAAAACTAGCATGCGCTCCATTGTCGGTCCACAAGGTAGGGGCGAAAAGCATAGATAATAGATGGACCAATAACAGTGACTACGTTGCAGCAAGAAATACGTCTCAAGTAATGAGTAGTTACCTTATGAATGTGTACTACCCTCTTAACACAGTACCTGTTAAGAATGAACACATTGGTTGTAATAAAGAGCCAGAGAAAATAATTGACTTAGTTGAATTTTATGAATGGGTAAAAGCTTGTAGTTTGTCAGAGGACCAGCAGGGTCACGATTTAAATGATTTAGGAATTGATGCACTGATGAAGGAACCAGGTGATCAAATTGTTGACACTGATTTAACGAGCAAAGAATTAAGTACACTTGGGTGTGAAAGCAACGTTTTAAGTTTTCGGGAAAGAGAGGTTGATGATTGTAGTATTTGGGAAAATGAAGATTTAATGATACATGATGATGGTGAAAACTATTTTGTTTGCTTGAAAGAGGAAATGGAGACATTAGGTGTTGTGGGAGAAACTGATATGCATTTTGTAGATGTACCCAAGGATGTTATTAACAGTTTAAGTGGTGTTAATGCCAGTGTCACAACCAATAGGCTCTGTAATCCAACATCTTATGAAGGAACCTGGGCAGTTGATAAAGATTCCCTGAACAGTAAAACTGACTGTGCAAGTAGGCTACCATTTGCAATGAACAAAGCTGAATTATTTCTTTATAATATGTGGCTAAATAGTGTTGCAATTAAAAATGATAGCAATTTTAGAAAAATGATTCTTAATATGTCTCAAATATTATATTCTGATTGGTGGCAAAACACTAAACATATTATTGTTGAACAACTGAAGGATAAATACCTTAGTGGTAAACAA